>NW_021447551.1:0-211 GCF_001605985.2 Dendrobium catenatum
GAGGAAATAGAGGAATGGAAAGAGTGAGAGAGAGAAAGAGAGAGAGAAGCAATAAAGAATGGAAAGAGAGAGAGAGAGAGGCAATACAGGAATGGAAAGAGTGACATGGAGAGAGAGAGAGAGGGAGAGGGAGAGAGAGAAGCAAAAGAGGAATGGAAAGAGAGAGAGAGAGAGGGAGAGAGAGAGAAAGAGGCAAGAGCCGAATGGAAAG
>NW_021447552.1:0-258 GCF_001605985.2 Dendrobium catenatum
ATCTTAATTTTTCCTCGCATCATGGTTTGCCTGCTTTACTTATTTCTGAAGAGGAAATTAGGGCTCTTGCGAAACCATTTGAATTTGCTTTGGTTGGTCGTTTTCCGGGGAGGAGGCCGACTGTTGATGCTATTCGAAAATTTTGTTTCAACCTAAAGCTGATTGGGGATTTCTCAGTAACAGTCCTTAATGCCCGGAATGTTTTGATAAAACTAGTAAACGATTTTGACTATTGCAGAATTTTTGCACATAGATCTT
>NW_021447553.1:0-283 GCF_001605985.2 Dendrobium catenatum
CCCCCCCTCTCAGTTAGCCTCGAGACTAGTTCCTTAGGGTTTCACAACCATCACAAACTTTTAGTAGACACAACCCTATTTTTGAAAATGGCATGAGATGAACTACTTATTGTCCAAATTTATGTTAATGATATTCTATTTGGATCTTCTCATAAAAAACTATGTGATAATTTTTTAAAAATAACGAGTAAGGAGTTTGAGATGAGTATGATGGTACAATAGACATACTTTCTTAGATTTAGTATAAGGAAGAAGGATGATGAAATATTTCTTAGCCAATCAA
>NW_021447554.1:0-269 GCF_001605985.2 Dendrobium catenatum
AGTGGCTATTTCTATTGATAATATAAAAATTGAACCTTGACCTGCATAACATTTAATGGAATATCCAGGGAAAGATTTTCTAATTGCTTAGCAACAACATTTTATAGATGAATGTTTCAGGAAGTTTGATAAAAAGTAAGTTAAGCAATTTAACCTTTATTGTGCTTTTTATGTATGTGCTTTGGTTGCACTTTAGGTACTCTTTAGTTGCACTTTAGTTGATCTTTAAGTTCTCTTTATTTGAGATTTAAGTGTGCTTTGGTTGCACA
>NW_021447555.1:0-297 GCF_001605985.2 Dendrobium catenatum
TCATCTCTTATCCTCTTACCCCTCTGAGCCGGAAATCATTCCATTCTCTGATGAAAAACTTTCAAAAGGTGCTCAAGATTGAAACTTATGCTTGCTCGATTACTCCATAGGTCGCCGGCCTTTTTACAAAGCTTTGGTTGGTGCCATTCGTAAAACTTAGGCTTTAAAATGTTCGTTCCAACTGCTTTCTCTCTTTGACAATTTCTTTCTTCTACGCTTCACTTCAGCTAAGGATTACGATATGTCTCTATTTATAGGGGTTTGATTTTTTTCTTGGAAAATCATTCATCCTTCATA
>NW_021447556.1:0-347 GCF_001605985.2 Dendrobium catenatum
TTCGCTCGCCTGACGACTCTTCCTCCCTGTCCGATCGGAAGAAGCAAAGGGATCTCATTGGAAGTGAAGGTAACTCTCTACCTTCCGCACACTTCTTTAGCCAAATCCCGAAATCCGCCGAACCGAGGGATTTAATAAATTCGGGATTTAAGCCGTGAATCCTTAAATCTGGAATTTACACATCGCCGGGATTTAACGTACGCACCAAAATCGTTTGGCTGGATTTAGCACAGATCCGACTTAATTCACGCTATAATCTCCGGCCAAATCCCGCGGATCCATCAAACCAGAGAGGGTAAAAGAAGAAAGGTTTTAATTTATTTTAATTAAAATTAATTTTAATTAAG
>NW_021447557.1:0-1244 GCF_001605985.2 Dendrobium catenatum
CCAACTTGGCTCAGTTACAATTCTAGATTTATTTATAAATTTTGAGGGTGACATGCTTACTAAATTTGAATAAGATCTAGACTGAATTTGAAGTGTTTCATGAGACGATTCATACTGACTCTATCATAGAGCATTTGTTTAACATTGACGTGTTTTAATGACGTCAGAATTAAGCAATTTTTTGCTTGTTGGATTCATCTCGTCGAGTCGTTCAAATTGACTATAAGCGTAATATATTTGGATATCATTTGGTCATCCAATTAATGCAATACTAAATCTTTCAAATATGTTTTGGTCTCTTGATTTGAGCCCATTTGAGCTTGGATTAGACCGATTTTGATACCGTTGGGTTCGTCTCACTGAACATTCAATTTGATTATAAGTTTGCTGAAATTGGAATTCGGATGATCCCGCATTAAATTTTGATAGTTATAAATTAAAATAATCTTCAAGATTTATGCTCGATGAAAGCAAATTTTTTCCCGTATCAATCACCAATTAAGGGGCTGTTTGGTTGACTGAAAAGTAAATGCAGTGTAAAGTAAATGCAGTGTAAAGTAAATATATTGTATTCCAAATACATTGAGATTGTTTGGTTGTCTGCAAAATAAACACAAGAGAACTGTTTCCCTTGTTTGGTTAGGAAGATCCAGAGTAAAGTAAAAGTTATTTTTTTTTAATAATTTGATAGAAACCATGGATATTCATGCAACAATCTCTTAATATTTTCATCAAAACCTCTAAAAATTTTTCTATTCTATTTGAGGCAACTATAACTTTAATAAAGATAACTATAAAACTACTATGATAAAAGTAACTTCTAAAAAATAATTTACTATTACTAAGACTTCGTTTAGGAAGACTTTTTATTATTTTTTATAATAATTTTTTAGTATAAAAATTATAATTTTTGTATTAAAAAGCTGTTTTAGAAAGTAGTTACAAAATGTCCCAAAATGAAAACTTATTTTTTTTAAAGCAATTAAAAACCAATGTTTAAATAATTAAATATAATAAATTAAGTTATGCAAATATAAATCATGCTGACTTTACGCATGTCTATTTGATAAATAGATAATTAAGTTAATAATATTATATTATTGATTAATATTATATAATTAGTATGGGCACATAACTCGTCTCTAAGAAGGCCACTGTGCCTAACTAGTCTCTAAGAAGACCGTCGGCCGCCGCCTCCGACAAGAGCAGCTAAAAAAATTCGACATTCTTCCATCGCGTGGAAG
>NW_021447558.1:0-327 GCF_001605985.2 Dendrobium catenatum
GTTTGGTAACTCAAATTGTGATTCGAACCTTCCAACAACACTTCGAGTCTTTGATTTGGGCTCAGATTAAGTCGAATTTGGTGTCGTTGGATTCGTATTTCCGAGACGCTCAGTTTGACTATAAGCTTGTTTAAATCGGAGTTCGGGTGTACCCGGATTTAATTTCTGAAGTTTTCAACTTGATTTTTGCGCCGAGATTCGTGCCCGATCAAGATAATTTCATTATGACGTATCAGGAATAAATGAAAAACTCAGGGCCTGCTTGAGATTATTTTTATTTTTGTTCTTATTTTTATTTTAAAATTATATTTTTAATTAGTTTTAAAT
>NW_021447559.1:0-310 GCF_001605985.2 Dendrobium catenatum
TTTTTGCACTAATTTGGTATCAGAGCATTTGTTTTTTGTGAGTCTTCCTTTCTTTTTCTTTAGAAATATTTAAAAAAATATGTACACGCAGAAGCTTCAAGTCATGATGTAAGGAGTCTCATGATGAATTTAATTCTGTAGATTTTGAAAGTCAACATTCTATGTTAACTATTTCGTAAGAGAAAATTCCAACAACCAGATGAGTTTCGTCACAAGGATGTTGTTCTACTGATCCACTTCAGAACGAACTTTATAAAATACAAGAGAAAATGCGTTTATGTACAAAACAATATAAAAATAGGAAGCGTCT
>NW_021447560.1:0-235 GCF_001605985.2 Dendrobium catenatum
TGGGTTTTTTGATGCGAGATGGGGTTGAGAGTTATGGCTCACAATTCATGCATAATTGGTGGTTTGAATCAATCACTTTCAATTTGGCTCGAAACTAACTCAAACCAAAATGAAATTTATTTTTCAAAGTGAGGAGATCTAGTTTCTTGAATTCAGCTTGAGATCACCCTTCCTCCCCTTATGCCTTTTGAAGAGAGAGCATTTGGGATGACAACAAGGATGAGTTTGGCTTGGG
>NW_021447561.1:0-370 GCF_001605985.2 Dendrobium catenatum
AAGAACTGCTCATAGAAGTCTCCTCCCCGATCGGTTTCGAAACGCTCTAACAAACTGTCCTTGAATTCTCCCCAGCTCCTGATAGGTCTCCTTTGATCTCTTCACTGGTACCAAGAGAGTGCCTTCCCTTCCAGACACAAACACGCTGCCGACAACTTCTCCTCTGTCAATCCGAAACAGCAAAGTACCTCTACACTTTGTAGATCCACCCATAGGCATCCTCCCCTTAAAAAATTGACATTTTCAATTTTCTCACCTTCCGATCCCCGCCATTCCCCCTTAATCCTCCATAGTTTCCCCTGTCCCATGTCCCTGGACCCCCCCACATATCCAGATCTTCCCTTGCTCTGCCCTGTCCCAATCCCTCTTC
>NW_021447562.1:0-288 GCF_001605985.2 Dendrobium catenatum
CCTAGGCACAATACTTCTTTTGAGATTATTGGATATTGTAATTCTAATTTTGTAGGATGTAGGGTGGATAGGAAAAGCACTTTTGGAACTTCCAAATTTATAGGATAGTCTTTTGTCTCCTGGTCTAGTAGAAAATAAAACTCTGTTATATTTTCCACTGCTGAAGCTGAGTACATTTCCTTAAGAAGTTGTGTGTCCCAACTCCTTTGGTTGAAGCAAAAAATTCTAGATTTAGGATTACCTATAAGCAAAATTTCAATCCTTTGTAATAACACTAGTTACATATGT
>NW_021447563.1:0-368 GCF_001605985.2 Dendrobium catenatum
ATCTACAAGAAATTTGATTTTCCCTTAAATTTGCAGAGGATTTTTGTTCATGGAAAATGCTTTGCATTGCAGTAAAGTATGCTGAAAATTAAGGCATTGTTTGGGATAGCTTGCTTATTATTTTCTAAAACAGCTTTCTTGTATAAAAATTTCTTTAATAAAAAATTTTTGTATTAAAAATTGTTTTAGAAAGCAGTAAGCAAGCTATCCCAAACAAAGCTTAAGTTTTGATGAATTTTTGACAGAAAATCCACTGAAAACACATGCCCATGAACCGAGTAGGCACCCACAATAAAACCAATAAATTTCTTTATAGATTGGACATTCATTGAAATTTCGAGATGATGGAGTCTAGCAGATTTTCAGAT
>NW_021447564.1:0-332 GCF_001605985.2 Dendrobium catenatum
AATACTTTTATGTATTTTATATTTTATGCATTTTAATTGTGTCAAAACATGCAAAAGTTGTGATATCTAAATTTTTAGTAAACTTTTATCACAATACTTTTGGTATGTACATGACATATGTCATCAATATGAGTGTTTTGACTATAATATTATTGAGTTTTACTTGGTAAAATAGTATTAATTTTATATTGTATATAAATTTAATATTTTTATTTAAGCATACTTTTAATATAAGCATTGAGAATTAAAATGGATATGTGATTGGGTAATTGTCGGTCGCTATTATTATTATAATATTGTGATAATACTATATATGAGAGAAGTAAAAGATG
>NW_021447565.1:0-286 GCF_001605985.2 Dendrobium catenatum
TCATCCAGTACGATGTGAACACTCATTCAAAACAAACCGTTTAAATTTGATTTTCAATAGTGGGAGTTTATGTTTTTTTTTTCACATATTATATTATGAAAGATACTTCTTGTTTGTATTAATTTATAACTGTCATCATTAAAAGTCATTTGATTTATTGTAAAATAAATAAAAAGTAAATGTTAGCATTCATTTGTTATGGATTGAACTTTCCATGCACGTTTTGTTTTCTATTTTTTTATTTGTTGTGAATGTACTGCAGATTGTTTCACTCCAACTTTTATTA
>NW_021447566.1:0-208 GCF_001605985.2 Dendrobium catenatum
TTAGATATTTTAGTAATTATGTAGTATGTAGTTTATTTCAAATGAATATTGGCAGAAAATTAAAAATAATTCCATAACTAAATATTATGATTTGTCTATCATAGCTCAACACGATATGACCTATCTTAGTTGGGTTGGATTATGATAAGCTTTTGTGATATCAAAGCAATTTTTTTGAAATTGGATTGTAAATTAAAGATATAGGAAT
>NW_021447567.1:0-470 GCF_001605985.2 Dendrobium catenatum
CACATAAAAAATACAATATTTTTTACGTGGAAAAATCGGGAAAGTGAAAAACCACGAGGCCTAGTCCAGTTGAAAATGATTCATATAGAATTTGAGTAAAGTACAATGGTCTGACTCGTCCTTAAAGATGACCATATTACAAATGTCACCTGAAAGTTTTGCAAATGTCCAACGTCACTCCAATGTCAGGGGTGGTCTGACAGCCCTCTGATGTGAAGCGGTGGTCCGGTAGTGGCACTTCAGCGTCAGGGGGCACTCCAGCTTTAGGTGGCACTTCAACGTCCTTTCATGTTCTGGTTGTGGTTCGACAGAACTCTGTCGTCCCTTGGTGGTTCGACAGCTCTTCGGTGTCAGGCGGTGGTCTGGCAGCAGCACTTTAGTGTCAGGGGGCATTCCAGCTTCGAGTGGCACTTCAACGTCCTTTCATGTTTTTGAGATGCTAAGTTCGACTGTAAGTTTGCACTTTGATG
>NW_021447568.1:0-229 GCF_001605985.2 Dendrobium catenatum
AGAGGACACTAAGGATCATTATCATAACAATTAAATAAAAAATAAAAAATTTCTTTAATTAGAAGTTCATTATTCAAAGATAATAATATTTTTTAAAAAAAGATATGGAAATTACTTAATACTGTCAATATTATTAGCATTAATGTTAAGAGTGGTAGCAATTTTCAAACAATATTATTATTATTTACAAATTTTTATAATTTGAAGTATACTAAATATAAGAAAGTAT
>NW_021447569.1:0-266 GCF_001605985.2 Dendrobium catenatum
GGAAAAACAAAATTGCGGCGGGAATATGAATTCAGGTGCTCGACTCGCGAGCTTGATGACGCAGAAGCTAGCGGCAAGGCGCTCGACTTGCAACTTGGAAGGGGACGCGGACGCTGGCACCGGAAGCGAACGTGGATGCTGGCGGCGAACGCGAATGTTGGCGACGGATGCGGCATTGACCTAAACACGGGCGCAAGCTGTGAAGAGCGGAGCTGGTGATGATGCGGAAGGCAGAACTGGCGACGGGTAGAGCTAAATATAATATT
>NW_021447570.1:0-211 GCF_001605985.2 Dendrobium catenatum
GCCTGTATGAAGTGAACTTCCCAACCCACCAACATCAAAATCTCTGTTCTGTCGATTATGATCCCTCTTCCTATTGTACTCTTCGCTGCCCCAAGCTGCATTTAACTCAGCCCATATTACCTCTCCAATCCACAGTGGTCGCTTCCCAGACTTTCTAATATCAGTAAACATGTCGCGCATCCGAGTAGACCCACGCTTCTCAAAATTCTTT
>NW_021447571.1:0-223 GCF_001605985.2 Dendrobium catenatum
AAAAAAAAAAAAAAAAAAAAAAAGAATCCTATTGCCGATCCTTTTTCGATTAGGTATGGCTTTTCCTTAATAACATGACAATCAATATGAAACAAAGAGTTATTGGCTATCAATTGATTTACAATAATTTTATTATGATCCTATATGTATCATTTATTGAGGGATATTAATGATATTATAAGACACTTCTTCATCCATATTACTATTATGAGTTGAGTTAGCA
>NW_021447572.1:0-265 GCF_001605985.2 Dendrobium catenatum
ACCGGGGTCAAAAAGACCGTTGTCTGTTGATGGAGGTTGGAAGGACCATAGTAGGCGACGGAGGTCGGGAAGACCGTAGTCGGCAGGAGACCGAGGTCTGAATGTCGGGTCTTCAGCAAGGCGTAGGGACTGAACGTCGGGCCTTAAGCTGGACGTCGGGTCTTCAGCAGGACGTAGGGACTAAACGTCGGATCTTAAGGCAGTGGTGCAATGAAACTCCGACGAGGCTTCGGTGGTGGTCCAGCGAGGTTCCTGCGGTGGTCCG
>NW_021447573.1:0-213 GCF_001605985.2 Dendrobium catenatum
AGCGATTATTTTCACCCATAGTATGCAAATGATGTTTAGCTCTCTAATGAGTCTATGATATCTAAGGTTAGATAAAAGTTTGATTTAAAGCTAAGGCAATTTTATGTGATCAGAATATTAGAATTAAAGTCTTTTTTAGCCCACCTAAGCTCATGTAAAGGTTTTGTGATTGTTAATGGTATTGATATCCCTTATAGTTGATATTTATATGTT
>NW_021447574.1:0-260 GCF_001605985.2 Dendrobium catenatum
GGAAATTGAAATCAAGTCTTTAAAAGCATCACATAATTAATGAGTTTTCTAAGTTTTAAGAGTTTTACCAAAGAGATGATAACTTGCATCTAGTGGGCTCATTTTATGCCTCTTGTCATTTTGATTGGCTCTTTTTGAGCATCTTTAGATTCTTTGATACACTTTTGTGTATATAGCTTCCTTTTCAATTTGTCTTCATTGACCTCTTTCCTTTTTACTTCTTGCAAGCTAGAAACTCTTTAATATATCCTTAAAAAAAA
>NW_021447575.1:0-229 GCF_001605985.2 Dendrobium catenatum
ACTTTTAGAGGCATTTAAGTGACCCGTAAGCTGTCCAAAGCTACTGTCCAGTGAAACAAACCTACCCATAACTTTTAGACAACTTTCTTCCTTGTTGTAGGTTGCTGTCCCCAGCCGCCCAGCAATTTATAAGAGCCGTAGGAACGTTCTACCTTAGTGTCTAGGTGCTGCCCACTATCCCATTACCTACCCTAGTGACCCATAAACTTTCCTCATGGATCCGCAGCAT
>NW_021447576.1:0-250 GCF_001605985.2 Dendrobium catenatum
AAAAAATAATGAATAAGTCAATAATGTTATAATAGCTTACATTTTTTTGATCAAGTTAAATATTTTTTTGAGTCATTATAAGTTAAATTTATAAACAATCTTAACTATATTATAAATACTATTTTGTTTTAATTATAATAATTTTATCCTAATTATAAGGGCAATGTAGATAATTGATATGTGATTGTAGATGTGGGATTTTTGGGACTGTTACGTGTCTGTTTTATAAATTGATTTCACTATATTTTTC
>NW_021447577.1:0-255 GCF_001605985.2 Dendrobium catenatum
CTAAACATTTAAAAACACAAAAAATATAAAACAAAAACTTACACTAAAAAACAAATTCATTCAAAACATACAAAAAAATTCACAAAATCAAAAACAAAACAAAAAACATAAATATCAATGTTGCAAAGACATTTTGTTTAAGCATTTAAATCAATAACACCTAGCCTTGTTCTTAAAGTACTGAAGGTATCAAGGGCTAAAGGTTTTGTAAAAATGTCTGCAAGTTGATTTTCAGTTGAAACATGTGTGAGTTCA
>NW_021447578.1:0-412 GCF_001605985.2 Dendrobium catenatum
GCAACTCAATTTTTTTATGAAACCTTCGGCCTACTATTAAAGTCTCAAGAGTCAAGAGTATGAGCATATTTAGTATCTATATCTTCACATGAATCACTCCTAGGTGACCTGATAATTAAAGGGAATGTTGATGGAATATGTGGATCTGCTGCCTTTCTTTTAACAGCATCTTCATCCAGTACTTCTAGAATGGAAGTCTGACTGCCAAATTCTGAGTTGTATAAAGAAGGTTGATTTAAAGATTCTGAATCACATTTTTCACAGCTTCCACGCAACATAAGAAAATTAGAGTGATAGAAATTTACCAAGTTGTTTCTCCTCAGAAAGTTCTTTTTAACATTTAAAAAAATTAGGCTGATAGAAATTTTCTTTTTCACTGTTTGCTTCAATCAAGCATGTTTCTTGTCTTGAC
>NW_021447579.1:0-1294 GCF_001605985.2 Dendrobium catenatum
GTTTATCGAGGCCCCTCTCTTGGCAAGGAAGTCCGGAGATTTTCTCTTCTCTCCTCTTCTCCCTTTCTCCTTTCTATTGAAGCCTTCCCTCGGTTTACCAAGGCCCCTCTCTTGGCAAGGAAGTCCAGAGATTTTCTCTTCTCTCCTCCCATATCCTTTAAGAAAAATGTCAGGTGATCTCCCCCCACCGAGAGATCCTGCGATTCGGGGAGACCCCCCGTCGCACCGTATGATGGCGAGCGGAGGCCAAATAAGGAAGCGAGGGTGGATGAGACAATATAGACTATTACAAATGACTTCCTATTCCTTTTCTGCAAGAATTATCACTTCTCGAATGATGTGAAGACGATGGTCCCTAGGAGGTCTGATCGAGCGAATCTTCCTCCTCCCGGGTACGTGACCGTTTTTGAGGCCCACTTGCAGGCTGGTTTACGCTTTTTGCCTCCTACCAAGTTGATTGAAGTCTTACAAAGGTGCGGTGTGAACCTATCCCAACTTTTATTTAGAGCGATGTCTGTGGCTGTGGGATTGATTGCTCTCTTTCGGGATCGGGGAGCTACTATGACACCGGAGCACCTTTCACGGATGGGTCGGTTCACCAGTGATACGTCAGGGCGTGTAACTTTTAGATCCAAATGGTTGGATGTGCATACCCGCGATCCTTCAAAGAACTGGCTCAGTGCTTTCTTTTTTGTGAAGAATGATTGGTGCTTGATAGAGAAGTGGGGGAAGATGAGGGATCTGCCATCCTCTCTGCATGTCAGCGAGGAAGACATAATGAGAATCTTGAATGTTTCTGATCTCGATCATCTTCTATTTGAGGTTCGTCACATGAGCAAATACACTGAAGAAGAGTTCTTATTCAAGGTTGGGATTTCATTTCATGTTGGGAGGTCTGATGCAAGGATGTTGAAGCCGACATTCAGGATTCCTGAGCCTCCTGCCCCTACTTCAAAAGCGGCTCCCAAACGACCAGCAAGAGGCGAAGACCCCCAGGTTTCGAAGAAGAAGAGGTTGGAAGAGACTGCAACAAATACTGACAAAATCCTACCTGGCTCTTCCCCAGCCAAGCTGCATATCCCTGAGGATGTCTTGAATCATCAATGCATCGGACATAACAAGACCAGTAATTTGGTTAGTAACATCTCCCAATATTTTTATCTCATTTGCTTATGGGGTGACTTCCAATAAACTTTTCTTTTTTATTTCAGCTGTCACGTCTTGGGATCGAGATTAATGACTGGAACAGTGAGTTTGTTAATTAAGATCAAGTATCTCCAGGGAGAATTCAAGC
>NW_021447580.1:0-1524 GCF_001605985.2 Dendrobium catenatum
TAACATCCTAATTCATATTGAACAAGTTTCCAACAACGGCTAATCATTGATCGTTAGTGCAATGATTGCTCATTATGCTGCCAATAATGATTATGAGATCATTAACAACATATGCGGTTAACTTATTTGCATCATCACGCTATCCCCACCATCCGATCCCTGCCATTTAGAATTAATGGCTCTGACTGAGTCGGACTAAAAGTAGAACTATAGGATCAACCTCATAATTGACAGACACGATTGAATGGCTCGGTCTAGACTGTTGATCGAGCAATCAATAGTCCAAAAAATGAAAACCAGAACTATGCTACAAAAATGCCCTAGAAATTATTTTTTGGCTTGTTCAGGTGATCAGATCGATCAAATTGCTCAAAATTTTAAACCTCGATTGCTAGGATGAAAAGAGTTCATGGGGAACTAGTTTTATTGCTTTATAAGTTCTTATGAAAAAACTAATTTACCCTAACTAATATGACCTAGGGCTAAGGATTTTTAGATAACTAATCGTTGGATTTGGAAAATTTTTTAATCTCTGAGCTTGTAAATTATCCAAGTATGTTTTCACAATTGAACTTGCAGTATGAAATGTGTTTGATCAAACTGAATACTCCTTGGATGGACTTAAGGCTTAGGGTCACCAGGAACTCATCGACAATGACTTTGCCCTAAGGTTTTTAGTGAGGATAAGTGGAGGAAGGTTTAGAGAGCTCTCACAAATGATGGCTTGGGCTTGGAGAGCTTAAGGCAAGAAAATAAAAACAAGATCCCCTTAAAGAAGCCCTAACATCCCTATTTATAACCTTATCCCTTTGATGAATTGACAAGATCTTATCTAGGGCTAATTAGAAGGTAAATATGTTTATTTTGCTATTATATGGGTCAAGGGATGATTGGGAAATTTTTAAATGCAATAAAGGGGAAGAATTTGACCTAAATAGGTCAGTTTTGACCATACAAGGCTTGAGTTGACCAAGCAATGGGATGACCTAGTCAACTTGATAAATCTATACTACTATTATAAAAGGGGCTTGAGTTTCCTTCCCCAATAAAATCTTAACCATCCATTTTATTTCTTCTTAAATTATCTTAACCATCCACTATATTATAACTAATTAATAAAACAAAAAAATAATACTTATATCATTTAATGAACTCCGACTAAAAAAAAGACCTATTCATATTCCCTATGCAATTGCATTTCTTCTGCCCTTTTGCGCCATTTGTTCCATTCACGATTGGGATTCATTGTTAATAAATTTTCAATTAACCCAAATTCACAATTCGGCTTCTGGTAATAAATTTTTAATTAACCCACTTAATGACAATTAATGACTGGTTAACACTCATTTGCTCCATTCGTGATTGGGATTCATTGGTAATAAAATTTTCAATTAACCCAAATTCATGATTCGGCTTCATTGGCAATAAAATTTTAATTAACCCAATTAATGATGATTAATGACTGGTTAAAACTGTTACATATTATTTTTGTTTTTTTTTTGGGACATTTAGGCCATTTAAGGC
>NW_021447581.1:0-240 GCF_001605985.2 Dendrobium catenatum
GAGTGAACACTCACAACCTGAGGATAAAGACGATATTACATTAATGACTAGACAATTCAAAAGTTTTCTGAAGAGGAAGCAGAAGAGACGCCAATAATGAAATAGAGGTAAGTTTAACAGAAATGGCAAGGTTTCTAATGAAGTTATTTGCTATGAATGCAGGAAACCAGGTCATATCAAGGCTGATTGCCCAAAATTCAAATCCACTCCTAATAAGAAGAAGGTAGAGGAAAAACCAAC
>NW_021447582.1:0-219 GCF_001605985.2 Dendrobium catenatum
ATAGGATCATCCTGCTGGGTAATGATATTCTTATCTTTTGTATTTTTAGCCAACCTGGGTGGAAGAACTTTCCCTGAACGCAAATGAACTTCCTGTATTGAGTCATCCTCAACAGGAGATTCCTTTGGTTCAGGGGTGGTGGCAGGTGTTGGTTCTAAGGCAAGTACTGGGAGTGGGTCCTCGGACTCATCATCTGAATCCATGTAACATCCACCCTCT
>NW_021447583.1:0-288 GCF_001605985.2 Dendrobium catenatum
TAATCACAAAGGAGTTTTAAAGTCAATCTCTTCATATTTTAAACGTTTTCTACTCACAGATGTTGTCTATTCTTGGATACCCTGTATTTATTCTTCATTCTACAAATTTGAGGTTTATATTTTTGTGGGTATATACCCTTTGATTAAGCTAATCAAGCACATGATCGACCATTCACGAAACTTCGAATATTTTGTATGGAATTTGATTATGTCGATCAATCGTATTATTTTGTTATCTCGTACCTCAAGTCAATTTCTTGTGATGACTGGAGGGTGCGGGGGCTTTAC
>NW_021447584.1:0-3498 GCF_001605985.2 Dendrobium catenatum
CGATAGCCTTAGTAGACTTAAATCAACCTGGACTTACTGATGCCTGTCACATTGTCATAAGAAATAAACTTTGACATCTTATTCAGGAGAAATTGTCTAGATAAAAAGTATTTTAGTAATGTTATATGTTATTTGAGCAGGGATGTATGATAACACACATTTAGATGTGCATTTACATACAAATAATGTTAATTTAAGTGAATGACTCTTGATATATCATCAAAAAAATTATGTTGATTGGACACATACAAATCTCGAGGAAAAATCAAATTGGAAAATTAAAAAATTAAATCGGAGATCATATGAACTCTTATTTTAGCAAACTTATAGTCAAACTGAACGTCTCAAAAATATGAAGCAAACGACACCAAATTCGACTCAATCCAAGCTCAAATGAGTCCAAATCAAAGTCACCCTAAGTGCATTTAGAATGTTCAATCCATAAATTGGATTATAAACACATTTGGAAGTTGACGAATTCTTTTTCCTCTCGTGGTGGTAATCATTGCCGACATAAACCGATTAAATTTGTTGGCTAGTTTTCTTGGCTTTTATGGGCATCTCTATGGGGTCTTTTGTGGTTTTTCAATGGTTGGTTTTGTGTTGGTTGAGTGTGGTTGTTGGGCTGTGTGTGTTGTTGTGGATGGGGTGTGAGGGTGGTGTAGCCTCGCCTTTATGCTTTCCTTTGATTCGGTTTGTTGTTTAAAGCTGTGCTGGGTTGTGGCTTGTCTCTGTGACCTTGTCGGCCTTTGTATGGTTGGTTCTTGGCTGCTTATTTTTGTTTGTCTCTTTTTATGTGGTTTGGAGGTGTTTCTGGTGGTTTGCGTGCTCCTTTTGTTGCTGTCTTGATGTGGCTCCTTTGGGCTGGCTTTACTTTGGGTTCTTTTCTTTGTTGTTCTATCATAATAGTTGGAGCAGTAGCTCTTAGGTTTTATTTCAAAAGTTGTATTTTTAGCGGAGCTTATAGTCCTTTACGGACTTGTATTTTGCTTTTTAATTAACACGTAAGTCTCTCTATGAGTTAAAAAAAAAAGTTGACAAATTCTTTTGAAAAGTAATGCTGATTAGAAGGGGATTTTATGTTTCCTTTGGATGAGTTTAGCGGCTTAAATGCAGCTCAAAATTAATTATCAAGTTAATGCCAACTCTTAAGCTTGTTTTAGATTCGATTTTGTGCGGCTCGAGGCACTACTAATAATTATTTAATAAAATTTAAATCCTCATTTAAAACTTATATTAACTAAGTATCGAGCAAAATTCCAACAGATCATTTAATATCTCTCTGGCTAGAGAGAGGACAAAGTGGAGATCAAGCATTGTCATTATGAACACGACGAGCTCCGCCACCTTCGCTGCGCTTTCAGCCGCGGCCGGACATCTCGATCGGACTCTCTGTTAGGCGCACGGCCATCGGAAGCAGCGCCTTCTCTCCAATTCAGCTACCACGGCCGGGCTCCGTCGACTTTCTCGTCTCTACGTGCTTAATTTCGTCCTCGCAGCTTGCCGAAGCTTTCGCGAAGGATCCTTCTCTCCGCCTTCTTTCCAACCAATCACTCTCACGGAGCCCTAAGTACTGGTTCCGCATCTCGCTAGTTTCATTTGTAGTTTTCTGTTCTCTCTTTATTTCAATTATATATTGCCGCATAAGATGCCTTTTTACTCGCAGTCGCGATATGGCATCCAATTATTTTTGTATTATGAACCTTTGCATGCAGTCATCATCAGAGTGTGCAGCTTCTTAATAAATTAGATCTTTTCATATAAAATAATAATAATAATAATTATTATTTTGGAACGGGTAAAGAAAATGGGGCAAAAGCAACAAAAAAATTAGAGATAACAAAAAATGATCGCTAAAGAGGGGGGACTTATAAATAAATGTTGGTGTTGCCTCGAATTTTGCTCTACCATTCATTACAAGAAAATGGGGCAAAAGCAACAAAAAAATTAGAGATAACAAAAAATGATCGCTAAAGAATATCTTTAAGTACCAAAAGTAACTAAGGTCTCTAAATAATAAGAAAATTTGATATTAGCCACCAAAAAGAAAAAAAAAAAAACTTATAATTTTGTCGCTAAAAGTGTAAAATTTTTTCTTCCCTATTTGCTTATATCCTTGATCGCTGTACTCTTCTCAGATTTGTCGTGGTTCGACCTGACAATAATAAATTAAATTTTTGTTATAAGAATATTTTTCAAATTCAAATTAATTAATAAAATGATGAATTGTCTTCACTATTTTTCTTTCTATTTGGTTCATCATTCCCTAATAATAACATATATACACAATATATTTAATTATGTTATGGTCAATTACTTAAATTCCATAGTATTTTAAAATTTTTAGAGGGGGGCAATTGACTAAAAACTTTTATAATAAAGATTAAAAAATAGATGTAGGGGGACAAATTAATTAAAAAACCATATAATAAAGAAATTTTTTTTTTAGGGGGGGGCAATTGCCCCATTGAGCTTAAGGGGGATCCGCTCCTGCTTCTCTAAGGCTTCGTTTAAGATAGATTCCATAGCTTTGTTTTTTTCTCTTCTTTTACAAAAATTGTACTAGAAAGCTAATTTCTACAATAATTTTAACAAGATATTTTCTCTACAACAGCTTTACAAAAAGCTAAAAAAGACTGTCTCAAATGAAACTTAAATGTCTAATAATCCTACTTATTCTAAATAAATCACTGTGAAAATCATGACACTAACGCACGAAAAGAATCCACGTAGAGACATCTAATGACACTAATTTGATTAACACTACACATCAACATAACGCGATAATGAAGTCCTTTTAAGTTTGTTAATAAATCACCATCTTAGGTTTATCTCAAAAAACAGAAAAAAATGTGAAGACCAGATGAACCTACCCTCTCCGTAATAAAATAAAAAATAAAAAATTTGCCATGTTCTCTATGTTCATATAAACCTTTTTTCTTAAATAAAAATATAAGTACTTGTGGCTCCACCCATACTATTAAGCTCTGTAGCTTTGATCAATAGCCATTTACGAACTAGTGGTAGCTTGAGGGCGACTAGTTTACAGTCTTACGGTAGATTGAAACAGCAGCAAATAGCTAGTGAGCCATTATTGATGAGCTAAGGAGCAAAGTTTGAGCTAGTGGGATTATTTAAAAACTATTAATATAAAATCTATTAGTATTTAGGATTTTACACACAAAATTATTAAAAATATATAGAAATTATATCTCACTTTCTTATATTAAGTGATTCTTGATTATTTTCTTTTAATTTATCATTTTGGTATCATTTTATTGTCATAATCGCTTAAATCATAAACATTTTCTCCTTTTTTTTTTAATAAACTAGCCGGCTCAAACTCGTAGAATATAGCTCGATCATAAGCTGAAACTTGATTAATTAATCAAGTTCAAACTTAAGCCTGAAAAGGCTCGAGCTTTACTCAACTCATTTACATGGCTAGTGGGGGACAAACTTGTAGAAATGTAATGGTTTTTTTATTTTTAAATACAG
>NW_021447585.1:0-396 GCF_001605985.2 Dendrobium catenatum
CAAAGTTACTTCTTTAGTATGCATTATTGAAGTTCATTACAAAAGAAAGAGATTTGAAGGAAATTGAATTTAAACCTTAGTTTGAAATGGGTTCGAACTTGGTTTGCACAATTGCCTATTGAAATGTAAGTGGGCTTGATTAGGGGTATGAATGAGCCAATCCAGCTCAAACTTGACTAGTTAACGACCTTGCGAGTAGAGCTTATCAAATTACGAGTTCGAGTTTGACTTAACCTGCCTCGTTGGCTTGCAAGTCGGCTCGTATCTTTAAAACAATATTTAAAATACTATATTTGACATTAATTTAAAAAATTGAATTGAAAAAATTGATCAATAAATGTTTTTCTTAATTTAAATATAATTTAAAATTTAAAAAAAAAAAATAAGTTGAAAAGT
>NW_021447586.1:0-1571 GCF_001605985.2 Dendrobium catenatum
AACCCGCTGGGTCAACCCGAACCTGACCCATTTTTCAAATGGGTCGAATACGGGAACCCGAACCCGACCCATTTTTTCAAATGGGTCGAATACGGGAACCCGAACCCGACCCATTTTGAAATCAGGTCGGGTCCAACCTGGATTTTTCGGGTCGGGTTTTCGCGTCGTGTCAAATATTGACACTCCTAGTTAGGACCCTAGGGGTATTAAAAAAAGATCATATCCATCAACTTGGTTCGATTCTGATCTAAAAATTTTTTTATTCATATTTACCCATTTAATAAATGAGTTGGGATTAGGTATAAAATTTAAATGGATCAGGTTCGAGTTGACCCACCATCCTAATTTCAACACTAAATAACACATTAAAATTTTTTTTCTTAATTTTTTTTTTATTTTCTGGCATGATTGCCTTATTTTTATTAGTTAATATAAAATTTATTGTGAAAAAAGTTATTTTTTAAAAAAATCAAAATGACCTATCTGGTTCGGTTCAGGTCATTGAGGTTGTTACTGGGTCAGGTTCAAATTTATTGAATTTGGATGAGACTCGAACCAGACATGTAGACCCATTTTGATACCCCTAGCTAGTTGATGTTGCATGAAGATAGTTGGAATTAGGGGTATAAGCAAACCCAGACTCAACTTAATAAATGACTCAAGAGCCAAGATCAATGAGCTAATATGATTCGACTCATTAGCTCTCAAGTTGACTTGTTTAAAATATATTAATATTCAATAATTTAGATAAAAAAATGTTAAATATATATAAAAAGTATATATCACCTTTTATATGAAGTGATTCTTGTTATTTTTCATTGATCCAACTGAAACTCAAGTTAAAGGTGACTCGAGCTCAACTCAACTCATTCGCACCCATAGTTATAACGAACAAAGGAGATAGATTCTACAAGTTACAAATTTATAAAAATTTCAATCAAATCAAGAAGTACTATTTTGGATTTAAAAAATCACAGAGATAGCTCATGATATCTAAAATTTGCACAAAATAGTTAGAATATTTTAAATATTATTTTGATTGAAGCAATTTGTTAAGCTCTTTTAAAAAAAAAAATACCATAGACTTATCACAACATTTGCATATTCCTACATAGAAATGGGAGGAGATCATGGCATGATGGAGTATGTGTTGTGGTTGATTGGCTCATGAAGTATGCATTTTTTCTTCTTTAAGGGGCAAATAAATCCAATTGAGATGATGTTACATGTATATGTGAGCAAGACTATCAAACTGCATGGGATACTAAAAGTTAATAATTATTTTATGGCGTATTAGTTTTTAGATTATGGAAAGATATCCAAGAGGAGATGACGAATAGTTTGAATTTTAGTACAATTTTTTACCGAAGGATAGATGATCGGTCTGAGAGGATTGTTCAAGTGCTTGAAGATTTATTAAGATTGTATGAATTTAATTTAAGATGATCGAGTAGGAGGACTATATGCCTTTTGATTGAATTTGTGTATCGTAACATCTTCCAATCGAGTATTGATAAGGTACTATATGAGGTATTTTTATAATAAGAGGTGTAGGATACCTTTATTTTAGA
>NW_021447587.1:0-226 GCF_001605985.2 Dendrobium catenatum
AGTGCAAGCGATTTGTGTGGTTACTTTTTAATGATGTGTTGTTTTGATACCTCTTGTTATGCTGGATTTCCATTTGTGAGCTTAGCAATCTGTAATGTCTTTCTGTTCTATTTTTACCAGGTGAGGTTTTAGCATTTAGGCTTCATTTGGATGGCTTTTTTACTGCTTCTTAAAACAGTTTTTTAGTATAAAAATTTTAATTTTTTTCCAAACGAAGCCTTAGTTA
>NW_021447588.1:0-1052 GCF_001605985.2 Dendrobium catenatum
AAGATTGGATAGATTAGGACTGAGATAGTTTGTAATTTACGAAACTGTATCTTTTACCATTTCTTGAGTCCATTATAATATTATGGGTCCTGATGCTAAGTAACCTTGCACACACACTTAGGGTAATTTTTTTAACTGCTTTAGGGTTTTTTTTTTTATTTTTTGTTCATATCATCCGGGACGATCCAAACATCGGCCTGGATGATCAGTTAAAAATAGAAACTCTAATTAGGGCATCCTGGTTAAGACAGTCGTCATTAAGCGCAGCATCTTGGATGATATTTGTATTAGCCTGGATGATAGGCTCAATTTAGAAAGAATCAACCGCCGGATCTATTTAGGTAGCTTTTACTTTTAGACATCGTCCAGGACATTGTCCCGGATGATGCAATGTAATTATGCCTAAATTAATCTGATAATTAAGGAACGCAATTAAGATTTGATTGCTCGATCTATTATTCTAGACGATTACAGGATCGGTCGAGATGATCAGTTCAAAAACCTTAGTTGTTCCTAGACGATCAAACATCGACCAACTTCTATTCAAGATGATGCTCTGGATGATATGCACTGAATTGAACTAATCATCCAAGATGATCGCGAGATTGGCCTGGCAATCAGGTTATTTTTCCATCATCCAGACATCCATTTAGGGTAATATTCTGGATGATATTCAATGATTTGTACTAATCGTACAAGATGATATACTATCATCCTGGATGATATGAAAAAAAAACCTTCTGATCATCCCAAATCATCATGTTTGATTGAGCTAAATTTGTACTGGTCAGTGGAAAGGAGGTTTGTAAAGGCTTCTCTGCCTTGCTGTGGGGGCAAAAGGAGAGACACTTTGTTTAGTGTAATACTCAAAGGGCGCCTCCTAGGAGTGAACGAAGGTCGAGTTGACCAAACCACTATAAATTTCTATGTTCTTTATTACTACTTTCGCATTTATTTTTTGTACTTTAATTTTTGTGGTGAATCTTGGTTTTGGTTTAAGATTGTGCTTTTGCTTAAAGATTTTTTAAAAATACCAATTCCCCCCCCCCCCC
>NW_021447589.1:0-223 GCF_001605985.2 Dendrobium catenatum
TGTAGTATCTACACTACCCTTTTTAAATCCTCTATCCGAAAGAAATGAGCTAAGTCTTTCATACCATGCTCTAGGTGCTTGCTTTAATCCATATAGTGCCATTTTTAATTTGAATACATGGTTTGGAAATTGTGAGCTTTTAAATCCGGGGGGTTGCTAAACGTAGACATCTTCCTTAATTACCCCTTTCAAAAATGCACTCTTTACATCCATTTGATATAAC
>NW_021447590.1:0-275 GCF_001605985.2 Dendrobium catenatum
CAAAAATCAAAAGGTAAGTTGTCAAACAAGGGTGGTCTTGCAATAGAATACCCTTCGGTAGTGTTACGATTCCCAAGATTAGCCATGGATCAAATTCAAAAAGTTTTCAAACTTAAATTTTCAAATCCCGCTCTGATACCACTTGAAAGTTTGTTAGGGATGTTAACTCCTTATGAACTTAGCCCCAAGCTAACCAAGAGAGGGGGTGAATTAGTATTTTAAAAATTTCTTTTCACAGAGAATGAAAATCACATTAACCAAAATCACACCATAAA
>NW_021447591.1:0-338 GCF_001605985.2 Dendrobium catenatum
GATATTGGTGGGTTCAGAAATTGAGATAAAGACAGAGTGGTTCACTTCCTTCCTAAGTCCATGCCTAGTCCTAACACCTTTAAAAGGGTCTTCTAGGATCAATTCTTTAGGATGACTCAAAGAATATCTCCAATCTCTAGGCAATGCATGTGTAGGTTCAACCCTTTCCTCCAGATCCAAATTTTCTACCCCTTAGGTAATCTCACCTACTCCTTCAGTGTCTTGGGACTCTACCCTATTCTCTAAATTTTTAACTCTAGTGGTATTCTCGCCCACATCTTCCTCGTCAACTTTAGACTTCTTATGATCAGATTCATCAAACACTACACGAGTTATCT
>NW_021447592.1:0-1034 GCF_001605985.2 Dendrobium catenatum
ATTATTAAATTGCTACTATAAATATTAAGTAAAAAAGAATATTAATTTAATAATATTTTTAACCATAAAATAGCTATAATGCATACAACTCTAACACCGTAATTACTTTTAACCATACTAATTTCAAAAGAAAAAGAATAAACTAGTATTCGACTCAATTTATTTATAACCCCGACTAATTACTTATTTATTTATTAGCATAAATAAACCACAGAAGTCAAGAAGTTTGTTGATAAATTTCCGATCATCAAAATCTATAATTTAACAATTGTGTGTCAATTCTTACTTATTGTGCATAAAAAAAAATACATAATTCAAATTAAAGTGTATCGTTGCTCCATGAGGGCATTTCTTGTCACCTAGCTTACAATCCCATAATTTCGATCCTATTCCATCAAATACTCTTTCATTGATCGAAATCCCCTCAACAGTATCGAATGTGATCCATTCGCTTGATTCAGTATAACTCGGAGGAGCCATTAGGGTTCCATTAATCATAAAATTAATCTTCTTGTTCACACAAGGACCATTGAATCTCACTTCGCTTATAAGAAATATTCCATTGAAAAATGTAAATATTTGCCGTAGAAGAAGAGCTATCACAAGCCTTTTTCCAAGCCCTAATAATGGCTTCCACACAATCAACATTTCCACCTTTTTTAGCTCCAAAATTTATGATATTATATGAGGAAATTGTTGAAGAGAAGGAGAGGAAAGAAAATAGGTGGAGTAATAAGGTTATTTGGGAGGCAATTAATATGATATTATAGACATGGAGGAGTTAAAATTTGAAAGTAGCCCTAATAATGGGTATTACGTCCTTTATTAGAGGTGGCCCGAGTAGCGGGTCTTACAACTTAGCCTTGTAGGTGTGGGTCTCCGAAAGGATTCTGCTCGTGCGGTTCGAATGCAAAGGGTACGATCACACTATCCCGTAGGACAAAGTGGTCGTAGATCTTTACACTCGACACAAGCAGGCCGATGGAAGAGCAGATGAAGTTATATATACGATTAGCCATGGAGGATAGCGGGTT
>NW_021447593.1:0-343 GCF_001605985.2 Dendrobium catenatum
CACCAAATACAACAGACTCAAGAAAAGAAAAAGATTATAAACTGACATAGACCTAGTCTACCCAATCTTGAGCTCGTTCCAAATTATAGTCTTATCGTGTGGACCTGAAACATTAGTATAAAAGGCAATCGTAGGAAAATAAGAAATGTTTGCTATCATCAAAACTATAAACCATAGATCCGCAACAATCTCACCCTTTTTTATGATGGCAAACATTTCTCTTTAAATTTTCAAAAATCTCCCCCTCACTTGAATATCGCTTTAAAAAAATAAGGGAGATAAAAATATTTTTGTAGTTTTAAATTTTTGAAAAGAAAATAAGAGATACAAGTACGTTCTCCCT
>NW_021447594.1:0-571 GCF_001605985.2 Dendrobium catenatum
GGTTATATTATATATAGCACTTGCCTTGGACTATTCTTTTTTTACTCTACCTAGTTTTATTTATATTGATATGTTTATTATTATTTGTGTAGTAGAAATGACATGCTTTTTCTAAATTTCTTTCTTACATGTGCATGGCTTGATTTTGCTAGGCTCTCTGAGGACTAAAAAATCTTTTCTACTCATAATCAATAATTAATATTTTAGGAATCAAAAAACATAGAAACTTTATAATCTAGGGAATAAGTAGAATCGTCTAGGATAGCATGCATATTACTATATTGCCTTTCTCTTTCTATAAGACACTTCCCTGCTTATGGGTAGAGTCCAAATAATCTGACCTATAATGATGAGGTGCTGGATCTAGGGAAGTCTAGTCTCTTCGAAAAAAAACTATTTTATAAGCCTTTTTAAAATTCCATGCATACCCAATTTAAAAGCTTAAACTAACATATATTATATTAGAAACTAATTAAATTAAAATTTTAATTGCATTAGCTCTAGGAGCATTCACCCTACAAAAGTCTAAATCCACTTAAAAACCTCTCTAGATGTCGGCCTTACTTCAAAA
>NW_021447595.1:0-234 GCF_001605985.2 Dendrobium catenatum
ATAAAGTTTGAAGAAATCCAGTTACTATGTTTAATTTTGCATTTAAGCTCTCTGAGCTTATGGTAGAAATCACATATAGGGCTACCAGTAGGGGGGGAGGAGAAAATATCCAAAACAGACTTCCAAAAAACCGGTAAAGTGCACCAATAATTCTTAAACATAAACCGGTGTTTGTTGGTGGTAGGATGATCCAGATTAAGAATGATCGGACAATGGTCAGAGACATCCGGTTCA
>NW_021447596.1:0-210 GCF_001605985.2 Dendrobium catenatum
GTAGCTATCTGATATGGCGCCACGTCACTATCTCTCCTCGATCTCATCGTTTTCAACTCGCCTCCCATTCGACAAGAACACGCCACTTACCGTCATGGCTGCAACACGTCAAATACCGTTAAATCTAACGGCAAAACTGTTGTTTAAGCTTTCACAGTATTAACTATCCTGGACACAGAGCCATTAATATTTCTGTCGAATACGATATTA
>NW_021447597.1:0-340 GCF_001605985.2 Dendrobium catenatum
TACATTTTTTAAATTGCCAATTCACCCCCCTCTTGGTAGCCTTGGGACACTCACTTAGGCTTAACAACCTAATTATTAGATTCAACACCACAACACTTCCCTAAGCGACATAGTGTTACATTAAATCATAATTAAGTAGTTAGAGCTTAATGGAGATAATTAGCTTTAAATGCTGCAACGCTTGTACATGTCAAATGCTATGGTGATTCCACAGTCAAAAGTCTGGCACTTTGATTTTCAATTCCAGTTCTTCAGTGCTACTTGTCGCTTCAAACCATAATGCCAGTGCTAGTTTGATCACGTTTTTTTTTTCCTTTCTTAGTATATCAAAATCATTATT
>NW_021447598.1:0-263 GCF_001605985.2 Dendrobium catenatum
TAAAGTCATAAAGACGAAGGTATTCTTAGAGAAGTAAATAATAATTTTGGTAGGGTTAATCAAAAGATTAGCTGTATGGTGAAACTTTTCCATGGTATTCTTGGGGAATAGAAGGTTATCACGAAATGCTCCATCAAAAGCAATAATATTCTCATCAAATCTATAGAAGATAAAAGACATGCTCGTTAGTAGCGGCATGAATAACAAAAAATCTAGATCTTTCGATTTTGTCCTCCAATAGGTTAGAAAATGTGTTTATGACC
>NW_021447599.1:0-1775 GCF_001605985.2 Dendrobium catenatum
CCACACGATCTTTTGCACACACTTTAGATGGTTTACTGGGACAATCAACTCTAGATTTAGGTTAGGCCAGTGTTTACTTTTCCGTTGTATGACAGATTTTTCATGATTTTATTGCATGTTGTGAAAAAAATTTCCTTGTTGTGTCTGTTTATTTTTTACTACACTCTGTGGATGATTGATATATTTGGAAACTATATTAATCTTAGAATAGGAACGATCTAGATATTCTCATAATTTTTTACAGGTGGCCACGCTCATGTAGGGCAATAAAAGAGAGCTAAATCAATAAAAAAATCAATTATAAATATACTTGCACAGGTGTTTCAGCTGCTAAGCACCCAAATAATAAAAAGAGAGTGGCCAGTGTTTTTCTTTATTTTTCTGCACATATATAACTGCTTGGGATATATTTTTATTTATTAGCTGCTTAGGATAACCCTGTAGGAGAGTCTAGAATTTTTTTATTTTTATATAAATGTAATTTGTATAAATGTAAAGTGTTGTGAAAGTGGAGTTTTGAAGTGGGATACATAGGTCCAAAGCTCTGACTCTAAAGGGAAAGGATGCCCCTTACGGGAGTAGCCCTTTTCTATTAGGAGATCCAAATTTGGATCACTTCCTCCTTACCCAAAGAGGAAAGAATGGCCTTCCCCTCAAAGGAAGTGCCCTCTTATCCATTTGGGTAGTCTACTACAAAGAATCCAAGGAGCCTGAAGGAAAGGAGCTTGGAGGAAAAAGAGATTAAAGATTTGAAGACAGGAAATATCTCATTCAAAACCACTTGCATCTCTACTAGGTTTATAATCCGGGTTATTGTCAATGGTGCCTGACCAGTTTACTTTATGTAAGACTTTGGTTTGTAATATGCAAGGCAACTTTGCCTATAGATATTTATTAATTAACTCATTTATATTTGATATGATGAAATGATTGCATATAGAACTACCTGCTTCTCTTAGTTTTTTGGCGTTTGTGTGCCACTTTTGTTTTCGCTTGGGTACGTGAGGCTTGTGAGGGTGTGTAAGTTTTATACTCATATTGTTAAAGTTTAAAATTTAGTGAGTCTAAAAAATATAGAAAGATAATGAATCTAAGGAATTAGCATGGGATCGACCTCGAGGTCGCATGCATATTTCTGCATTTCTTCTCTCCTTGCTTTAGACTTGAGGGTAGAGTCCAGATAGTCTGACCTATGAGGATGAGGTGCCAGACCTTGGAAAGTCCAGTCTTCTAAAAAATTATTTTCTAAGCCAATTTTTAACTTTCAAGCATTCATGATTTGAAGTTGTTGACTATCATGCATTGCATTAGAAATAAATTAAAAGTATTAAAATTTTAATTGCGTTAGTCAAAAGGGGCCAATTAGGGAAATCTTTAGATATCGGTCACAGCTCTCCAAAACCTTAAATAAAATATCCCTATCACTCTTTCATATAAGATCAGACTCATGTGTTTTAAATTGATTAGGTGGTTAGCTAGCTCCCCAATGCAGGCCGGGGTAAGTCCAGATTTTACACTGCATTAATTAGGTTCGGACGACTATGGTCCAGTGTCCAAAATTAGATTTAAGATCTGGGGCAGATTTTTGATTATAAGACCCAAACCTTAGAAAATATAATCTCAAATTTCTAATAAAATGCTCAATTTTAATTAAATATTCTTTCAATCCAAAATGTAAAGCCCAACACTTAGATTAAGTTGGGACACTTCTGTAGGGTTCCGAAATCTCAAAGTGTCTCCTACTTTTCTTCCCTTAATTCTGATAATAAATGCTC
>NW_021447600.1:0-810 GCF_001605985.2 Dendrobium catenatum
AATAAATGAAATAATTTAAAAATTTAGATCAATTAAATTGTAGTTTGCTAAGCTATTTTAGCTTACTATTATTTTGTATTCTATTTCTAGAGTTTAGGAAAGGAAATGATCATGTTGCGTAGCAATTTCAGAAATCTAATATGACTTTATAGATATTTCTTCTTTTATTTGTTGCATAGGAATGACTTTTTTTATTACCTTATTCTCTAGATTTTATTTATAGCCATACTAATGATTGTATTTCTCATTTTGATGATGAAGAAAAAATAAATCTTTTGGATGAGTTTATTTTCAGTTCTTTGGATATTTTAATATCTCTATAGTTTATTATTTATTTTAAGATATAAATTAGAAGAAAATCAAAAAAATTTCTAAACTAAAAATAAATCTTAGGATTCAGTTATAACGACTCAACATGATAAGATATGTCTCATTAGTGGGCCTTATCGGGTTGAGTTGTGACAAACTTTTTTGTAGCCCACAAAGCTTGACCATATAAAATCTCACAGGGCCCCCACTAGCCCATTACTATAAACAACGTACATTGCTTTACCATTTAAAAACCTCCTGGCTCATTAAAATAAATAGAAAAATAAAAATTAATTAAACGCCCATAGCATTTAATTATTTAAAATCAAAATGTGACATCTGGAGTATAACTTAAACTATATTTAAATCCGGTATTAATCCTTTGTTCTCTTTTTATTAGTCTCACATTTGTATTACAATTATATGTATGTGTATATATAATGATGTTTTTAATAAAATTATTACTTCTATATTTAAATAAAATAAAATAATTATAAATTT
>NW_021447601.1:0-6141 GCF_001605985.2 Dendrobium catenatum
TTACCTCGCTCTCCCACGAAACCCTCGGTCGTCCGCCTGTTCTCTGTTCGCGCGATCTGTTCGGTTCCGCGAACTGTTCTGTTCGCGGAATTAAAAAGGGTGGGTCGGCTCGGGTGAACCGGCCGAATGAACCGGTTGTCACAATCTCCCTTAAAAAAAATTTCGTCCTCGAAATTAAATAAGTAATTTGAAACATAC
The DNA here is from genome assembly GCF_001605985.2 of Dendrobium catenatum. NCBI lineage: Eukaryota > Viridiplantae > Streptophyta > Magnoliopsida > Asparagales > Orchidaceae > Dendrobium > Dendrobium catenatum. The sequence continues at coordinate 199 of NW_021447601.1, forward strand.
CTTAGTTAAAAAGATGAGGATATTGACTATTGATTAAAATATCTTATATTAATTAAATGTTGAAGGCAAACGTTTTATGATTTTCCGTCTTAAGAAAGAATCTATATGTTATAAGATTTAAAGGTTTGTTGAAAAAAGGAAAAGAAATTATTTAATTGCAATATGCTTGTTAATTATAATATATGAAATAGAAATAATCAAGATGAAAATGAGAAAAAGAAAAGAAAAAAATAAGTCGGAGAACAAAGGAAAGAAGGTATTGAAAATAACAGGAGTCACGCCCCTCATAGATCAGGTCGGCTGGGGACGCGTACTCGTGCACGAATAAGGAAAAGGAAAATTTCGATGGGAAAAGGGGACAAAGGAAATCAATTGAAAAAGGGTCTGTACCTTGGGTACTTTAAGACGGTGCTCCTGCATAAATTAAATGACTTAGGAAAGAATGTAAATGAAAAAAAACTTAAGATAAATATTTTTTCGAAAATAGTATAAATGAAAATATTCAAAGAAGTTATAAGTTAAGGAAATAAAGATAAGGTTAGTAAGGAAAGTAGAGTATATATATTAATTCATTTTTTTTATAAAGATAAATTTATTATAATTCCCACTGAGTTTATTATGTAAACTCAAAACCACAAGTTTAATGTTTCAGTAGTTCCTAAGAGAAATATATGGCATGAAAGAGAAGACATGTTTACAGAAGGCGATTATAGTATTGTGCAAATGACAACAGGTAATATGCCATTTTGTGGTTTTAGTGGCTCTTATTCATGAATGAATGTTAGTATTATGTTTAAATGATTATTCGTCCGACTCTTCGTACCCGCCTCGTTAGATCGAGCATCCGGGACGTCAGTGGACAAATAGTGGCTCATCAAGAGCCAATAAGATCTAATCATACTGAAAGAGCCATTAGGATGAATTATCAATGATTGAAAGTTTAATGTGAAATAAATATCTTATGACAACAGGAATCAAGATAATCCTAGAGAAGAAGAAGTGGGAAAGATCAGTGCCTAATGTTAATGTTAATCTGATGCACTGGCAACAAATGATGACAGCTGTAAACTCAAACTGATACAAGATACAAGAAATCATAACCATCGGATTAGTAGTAGTGGTGTGGAATGGAATAGTTTATGGATAAATTATCTGAAATTATTTCAGGATATGAGACCACCATTATTCAAAGGTTATAAGAAGGCATCAATAGAGGCTGAAAATGTGAGTTGCTGAGGATTGAAAAGAATATTAGAAGGAATTTACTGATCCAGAAGAGAGAAAAGTTTCGCTTGGCAACCGTTTGCCACTAAAAGGAGCAAGCTGATAGATGTGTGGAGAGGCCGTATCAAGAAAAAATTTGAAGGATACCTGGCATGCAAATTCAATTGGCAATGATTTTACTCAACCGTGCTTCAGGGATTGCGTTTCGTACCTCCTTCTGCGATGAGCAAAATGCATGACAAAGTTTATCTGAGGGTTGATACAAGGAGACAAATCTTGTTATTGCCAGTATGAAGCTGAATTTAAACAACGTTAGTAGATGAGGCTCACTCAAATTAGTACACATATGGTTATGATAAATGCCATCGCTTTCTTAGCTGCCGACTGAAAGATGCAATTAGATTACCCCTGGCTTCCTCTTGCGAATTGAAGATTATTACAGGCTGGTTGGAAAGAGCTAGAAGGCTAGAAGCAGACCTACAAAATACTCAAATGAACGTGATTTTTCAAAGAGTGAAAAGTGGAGAAGGTTAAGAAGACCCTCAAGATTTCACATAGCAAGTCTATTTCACAAGGGTGGAAAGTTTAATTGGAAAAAGACAAAGCTCCCAGTAGCATGACAGTTCAAGTTAATCTTAAATACTCACACCGAATTTAATACATAACTTAAGAAACCCATCATCTTCCGTGAACAGGTTGTAGCAAAATGTGGAAAGACAACATAAAGGAGAATGCTTATCTTGTACAATACTTGCCTTCTATGGGTGTCATCACCAGTCATATAGCCTGAAGAACTGTCCTACTCTGGGGCAAGACCAACAGGAGGTCAAAGGTATGTAATACTGGATGCTCAGTAGGAATGTTGCAAGACCAAGAACAGTGGGAAATCAGCTGCATCTACATTCAGGATCAATTTCCAAACCGACAGACATACTCTGCCTAGAGTATATGCCATTGACTCAGAAGGATGCTAAGGATTCACCTGAAGTGATTACAGGTGATAAAAATGAGAAGTGAATGGAATATTATTTATGAAATATTTATTAACAAGAATGATGTTGATGTTTATGTTTTTCTTATTGAAATTTTATAGGTATTAATTATGATGCAAGGAAAGCCTATACGGATTCTATTTGATACAGGAGCTTCACACTCCTTCATTTCAGAAAGATTGGTTAAAAGTGTTGATTGAATTGTTTTGTGAAATCAATGTAATTTTGAAGTTTTAATTGCAGATGGTCATGCATTTTATGAATGTAAATGGTTGTATTTAAAGTGACTTTCAAAATTAAATGAAAGAGAGTTTGAAGACTTCAATGGAAATGTTTTACCATTGCAGAGTTGATTTATGATATTGGGAATGGATTGTTATCAAAGACATTTTGTGCTGATTATGACTGCACACAAGAAAATTGCTAAAGTTCTAAATTTCCTGGAAAGAAAAAGAGTTGAATGTTCTATGGAGAAAGAGGAGTGTTTCTTTCAATGATTTAATAAACTTATTTGAAAAGCATACAAATTTGTACCAAGGAGATGTCATGCTTTTCTTGCTCAAGTAAAGATTACAAATAAAGAAGTAAAAGAGTTGAAGAAATATACCTGTAATCAGAGAGTATCCAGAGTGTTTTTAGATGACTTTGTCAGGATTACCACCAGATAAGAGAGATAACTTCACTTATTGAATTGATACCGGGTTGCGAGAACCGGCAGTGGCAAGCACCTTACAGCAATGGCAGTCAAAAGAGTTACAGAAGCTTGACAAAGGACAGTTTAAGAAATTGCTCGAGATAAAGGGGATCATCAGGCCAAGTTCATCCTCACCATTTGGGAAGCATCCAACTATTTGTTGTAAAGAAGAAAGATGGGAGTTTCAGGTAGTGCATAGGATTACAAGAGAACTGAATTAAACTTACTTGTTGAAGAATAAATAATCCATCTGCCCAGGATTGATGATCTTTTTGACCAATTGAGAGGGGTCTACAGTTTTCTCTAAAATTGGATTGAGGATGCTGGATATCATCAGCTAAACAGATTTAAGGAGGAAGATTATTACCAAAGACAGCTTTAGAACCAGATAATTGGTCATTATGATATTTGTCCAAAGGTAATGCCATTTGGTGGTGACAAAGCACCTAGCTATTATTATGGATTGATGAAACAGAGTTTTTAAGCCATTCCTTGGACATTTCGTGATTGTATTTATTGATGATAATTCTGATTTATTCAAGAGATGAGAAAGCATTCCCAATCATCTGCAGGCGAGTTTGCAAACATTAAAGTGAGAATAAGTTTATATGCCAAATTTTTCAAGTGTGAATTTTGGCTGTAGCAGTGTAAACTTTCACCTCGAGGCATGTTGGATTAGTGGCGACAGAGGAATTTCAGTGGATCAAAATTAAAATTCAAGCTATATCAGATTGGCTAAGGTGCCAAAACGACTGTTTCAGAAATGAGGAGTTTTCTTGGACTTTGCTGCGTTACTACAGAGAGATTTGTAGAGGGGTTCTCTTCTCAAACTACAGTCACAATTATCCAGATTAACTCAGAAAGCAGTGAAATTTGAATGGAATATGATCAGTGTGAAGGAGCTTTCCAAGAAAGTTAAAGACATTGTCTAATGACTGTCCAATCTTTTGACAATTTCCATCAGGTTCAGAAGGGGGTTTCAAATTTTCTGCGATGCTTCCTTAAGGGGACTTGGTTGTGTGCTGATGCAACATGAGTAGCAAAGTGGTAAGCTTATTGGCTTTCAAGGCAACTGAAAATTCATGAATAAAGAACTATCGCCTCATGATTTAGAATTTGGCAGCATGTAGTTTTTTGCAACTTAAAATATGGAGACATTATCTGTATTGGGGTCAGATGTGAAGTCGTTTACAGATCATAAAAGTCTCAAGTACATTTTCAATCAAAAAAGAACTTAATTGAGACAGAGAAGTGTGGTTAGAGCTCATTTCCAAGATTATGATTTGGACATACGAGTATCTCCTGGAAAAGCAAATGTGTTGCAGATGCACATTGTAAGAAAAAAAACATTTGGAAATGCAAATTGGCTAATCAACCCAACAGGAGCCCAGATTATCAGAGATATGAAAAGGTTAGAAAATTTTCAGTGGGGGTCAAAATTTTCTGAAGGAGGACAAAGATATTTGATGTTTGAATCAACTGATATCCAATCTAACCTTGAAAGGAATAGAGTGCATCAAGTCATTATTTTCTCAGATGGAAAATTTACAGCCCTCATCATACAGAAGGTACAGCAGAACAATTAGAGAACTTTGTTTATTGATGAGAAGTTTATTAAAGTTATAATGGCAGGATTTGTATTCCAATGCTGGAAGCTTAAGAGAAGAGATATTTGCAGGAAGCTCATCTCTCAACTTATGAATTCACCCAGCAGTACAAGAAGATGTATCAGGACACTCAAAGGTTTATTTTGGTGGCCAGGAATTTTTAAAAAAGAGATATTGTTGCGTAGAATTTGTATCAAATTGCACATCCCTGTTCAGCAGATCAAAGCAAAAACATCAAAGCCAAGGTGGACAGCTGCAACACCACTACCATATACCTGAATGGAAATGGGAACATCATGGATTTATGTAGTTGGATACCTAGCATCAAAGGCAGATCGAGATTTGCCAATATGGTTGTATTATCTGACAGATTAACAAATCAGCTTTCATTTTCTTACCAATCAGACAGACAGATTCAGTTGGAAAAGTGGCAAAACTTAATATATGGGGATGAAATGTGTGAGATTGCATGGGATTCCACACATCTATAGTCAGACAGACATGACCCGTTTACTTCTGTAATCTGTGGAAGAAAATTCAAAGAAGCTGTTGGGACCCGATTGACTTTCAAATACAGCATCTTATTCCACAGACAGGTCGGATTGGGCAATCAGAAAAGAACAATTCAAAACTTTGTGAGGATTCAAATGCGATTATGTGTATTAGATTTTGGAGGAAATTGAGAGAACATCACATGACCATTATATGAATTGCGCTTTAACAACAATGTTTATCAAGGTAGTATTGGAATATCAACACATGATGTAGGCCCTGTTTGATCGGAAGAGGAAAGTGCAGAGACACCCTTGTGTGTGAGCATCCGGTCAGGAAACCATGCGTGAGAAAAAGGTGATCTGGCAACTGAACATTGGTATTATGAGGGCTACTGAGCAAGAATCACGAGATTGGATTATGAGATAGAACTTAAAAGGCACCAGAGCTCAAAGACAATGTGCAATCCAGAAATATGTATAGCAAGGAGCTATCCGCAGGCCAGCTTGGAATTGAAATGTGAACGAGAGTTTGTTTTTCTTAAAAGTTAGCCCAATGAAAGGTTGGTCAAGGTTTTTGGAAAGACAGGGAAGTTGAATCACCCCAAGATTCATAAGGTCCTATGAATATTATTGAAAGATTGGAATATGACATACAGATGGATCTTTGGATACCCGTACACATGCAAGGAAATTCATAATTGTGTTTTCACATATCAGTGCTCGGAGATGTACTCAGATGATTCAAAGAGATATACAGTCCAAATTGATTGACTTGCAGCCTGATTTGAAATATATTGAAGAACCATTAAAGGATACTGGATTATTGATTGTAAAACAGTTTGAAGGCATAAAGCAATTCCTTTTGTGAAGATTTTATGGAAACATGGAATTAGAAAGAGAATTCCACCTGGGGGCGAGAAGCTGAAATGAGG
>NW_021447602.1:0-1037 GCF_001605985.2 Dendrobium catenatum
ATTTTGCTCTTGAGTGAGATCATTCTGGATTGCTACCTGGAGTGACGGTAGCTCGATCTCCAATGGTAATACAGCTTCGACTCCGAACACCAGAGAGTAAGGAGTGGCTTTGGTTGGCCTTTTGTAGGTTGTACGATAGGCCCATAGTGCTTCTACCATCTTCATATGCCATTCTCTTTTATTTTTGGTAAGGATCTTCTTCAACAATTTCACCAGCGTCTTGTTGAAGGCTTATGCCAATCCATTTGCTCTTGGATTGTATATGGACGAATACCGCCAATCAATTTTGTGCCGCTCAACGAATTTGTAAATTTTTGTACTCTTGAATGCAGTACCATTGTCTGAGATTATTCGGCGTGGCACACCGAATCTGTAGACAATATTGTGGGTGAAAAAGTTGATCACATGCTCGGATGTGACCTCTCTGAATGGAGCCACTTCTGCCCACTTGGAAAAGTAGTCTGTCGCTGTTAGAATAAAGCGATGTCCCGCTGAAGATGGTGGATCTATCGGTCCGATAATATCAGTACCCCAGCATTCAAATGGTCAGGATGCTATTGTTGGGTGCAGTGGATTTGGAGGCTGATGTATAACATCACCGTGAATTTCACACTCGTGGCACCTCTTAGCGTGGTCAATACAATCTCTGACCATAGTTGGCCAATAATAACCCATTCTCTTGATTTTAGCGGTCATTTTGGGACCTGACTGATGTGCTCCGCAAAGCCATTCGTGGATTTCTGCTACCACTTTATCAGCTTCCTTGGTCCCTAGTCACCTTAGCCACATTTGATCAAAAGCTCGCTTATACAACGTGTCATTGACAAATGCGTATCGCAACGCCCTTTTTCGAATTTGTGCGGCCATAGACTTTTCTGTCGGGTTTGTTTTCCTTGAAGTAGTCAATGAATGACTGTCTCCAATCATTTTCGACTTCAATATCTAAATAATGCCACCACGATTCTGAAGCTTGACTAGCTTTATGTCTCTTGGCCACGTAATATTCTTCTGGATAATTCTCCATAACGATCTGATGG
>NW_021447603.1:0-614 GCF_001605985.2 Dendrobium catenatum
TTTAATCAACTAAATTGAGGTGACAGAAGCTGTGTTACAGATCCTGAAGGTATTCATTCTACTGTTGAAAGTTTCTTTATGAATAAATGGAAGAATAGGCTTTGCTCACTTAATAATTGGCCTGAATTTGGTCATGAAGCCAAGTTAAATGAAGAACAAAATGAGGTGTTAAATGCAATTTTTCCAAAGCAGGAGCTATTTTCTATTGTCATGAAGATGAATAACAACAACTCGTCTGGAAATGATTGATTGAATTATTATTTCTTTAAGTTTTTTTTGGAGTATTATCAATGTTGAGTTATGGAATGTAATAAAAAACTTAGTTTTGACTTGACTGATGATGGATAGCTGGAAGAAAATGGTTTTAATAATGATTCCTAAAGTTCCTAATCTATCTAAAGTGAATAAATTTATACCAATTTTCGTATGTTAAAAAATTTATAAAATGGTTACTGGTATGATGTTGAATAGATTAATGATTTGTTTACCAAGATTGATTTCTAATCATCAAGGTGCATTTGTTCCATGGGAATCTTAAAAACAAAGTATGGGTTTATGCTGCTTAAACTTGATATAGAACAAGATTATGATAGTATGTGTTAGGATACATTACA
>NW_021447604.1:0-262 GCF_001605985.2 Dendrobium catenatum
CCAATCAGCCCCTCCCCTCCCCTCCCCTCTCTCCTTATTTTGGGGTCATTCAAATTTAAATTCCCCCCACTCAAAGCAGCCATTAAATCCTAATCAATCCCAATTTATTCTTGTCCTAATTTTCATGCCACGAAGACAAGAAAGTAATTCCAGAATTTTATTAATTGCTGGAATTAAATTCTGAACTTCTAAATTGTTGTCCATGCCTTATTCTACCCTCCAAAGTCAAAGTTAACCCTCACCTATCTCTCCCTCTCTATGG
>NW_021447605.1:0-304 GCF_001605985.2 Dendrobium catenatum
ATTTTATAATATATTTTCCCTCCTAACTATATGAAACATAAATTTATGTTTTAAAATTAAGCATTATTCATATTGTATATGTAATGTGTACAATTAAATATATGTGATATATTTTTATTATGAGCATAATATCTTATAAATATTTAATAAATTAATAATTCATGACAATTATAGTAATAGATAGCTTCACAAAGCAAAGCTAATTAATAATCTCCTCTAGATTTGAGAGCTTAGGCAAAAGTGGTTATCAGACCGTTGGAGCTATTCAACCCATTTTATCCTAATTCAAATATTTTTTAGAACT
>NW_021447606.1:0-246 GCF_001605985.2 Dendrobium catenatum
CAAAGATTAAGACTTCGTTTGGAATCACTTTCTTATTGTTTCTTAAAGCAATTTTTTAGTACAAAAAATAAATTAAGAAAGTCATCCAAAACGAAGTCATGGGGCAGTTTTTATTGCTTTTTAAAATAGGTTTTTAATTTAAAAATTAAAATTTTTATACTTAAAAGAGGCTTTAAGAAGCAGTAAGAAAGTCATCTCAAACGAAACCTAAGTTGCTTTCACATAACAACTTTCCAACCAACTTTA
>NW_021447607.1:0-278 GCF_001605985.2 Dendrobium catenatum
ATGTTTTTATTTTATTTTATTTTAGAGTATATATATTAAAAGATATTATTAAAAAAAAATCAAAAGCATATATGCATATTCAAATCTTAATCAGAAATTAAAAAAAAAATGAATTTATACAATTAAAATTTTAAGAAAGTTAAATCAAATTCTTCATTTTTGTCTCAATTCAATTTTAACTCATGTCAAAATGAAAATATTTAATTGTGAATTTGAATCAATATCACCCCTCTTAAAAGACAAAATTACAAATTACGATCTAATTAGTCATTATTGTT
>NW_021447608.1:0-230 GCF_001605985.2 Dendrobium catenatum
GACCTGACATTGATGACAGTGCTTTGCAGTATTCATGCAATCATCAATCATCGTAGGCCAGTAGTATCCAAGTCTTTTAATCCTCAATTTCATTTTTGGACCCGATTGATGTGCACCGCACAGTCCTGAATGGACTTCATTAACAATCTTCAGGGCCTCTCGCTGACCCAAACAGCGCAGCCACATGTGATCGAAGGACCGACGGTACAACAAATTGTTAACTAGTGCAT
>NW_021447609.1:0-206 GCF_001605985.2 Dendrobium catenatum
GGAGTTTATGAGAGGGTGTTCACAAGGTTGCTCCAAGCAAGGTTCCAAATCATATTCTCCATTCTTCGTCCTTCGTCCTTGGGAGGTTCTTAGGAGGTCTACTTCAGCAAATGGTTTCGGTTCTCTGCCTGCTTCAGAAGGAAGCAAAAGGAGTCAGTTCTCTACTGCACCAGGGTTGGTGAAAAAGAGTCTGTTATAAAGGCTTT
>NW_021447610.1:0-279 GCF_001605985.2 Dendrobium catenatum
ATCGAATGAGAGTCGAGTAAGTCCAAACCGCCCGTGCTCTCTGTTTGTGGTTGTGGCCTTCATTGCCAGAATTTGGAGAAATATTAGTCCTTCTACCGGCTTTTATTGCCGAAATTATGAAAAAAAAAAAACAGGTTCCTATCATCGGCCTTCATTGCCAGAATGTTGAGGAATACTAGTTTCCATCACCGGCCTTCATTGCCGGAATTTTGAGGATGTTCCCATCACCGGCCTTCATTGCTGGAATTTTGAGGAATACAAATTCCCACAACCGGCCTT
>NW_021447611.1:0-312 GCF_001605985.2 Dendrobium catenatum
ATAATTAAATTAATTGACACTTTAAGTATATTTTTAATGTAAATTGAATGATTTCTTTTATAATATTATTAGTTTTATTTTTCACCTCTTTCATGTCCATTGCTTTCTATTCCGAAGGCTTATTTCACAGGGATAAATTTAGAAAAAAATAATTTAATCTGTGAAATAAGTACAAGTTTACACTTTAAGCATAATTAAACCTTTTACTTAACAAAAAATTAAATAAAATGTTATAAATTGAGGTTGACTTTAAAAGTTATTTAGAAATATTTTAACTTAGGTCCATTTATTTATTTAATCATGATTAAGTTT
>NW_021447612.1:0-224 GCF_001605985.2 Dendrobium catenatum
AATATAATATTTATTTTCAGGATACAAACTATTTTCAGATCGTTTTGAGACCTCGATTGGGTGGTCAGTGGGTCTCCCATATATTTATCTATTACAAATTGATTCATTTTGAATTATTTTATTTTCCAAAAAATCTATATCTATATAACTATTTTTAAATTATTTTCAAATTACTTATAATTAAATCCTACTTTTTGGGAGACCTACTATTGCATGAAATTTTA
>NW_021447613.1:0-231 GCF_001605985.2 Dendrobium catenatum
CAACTTTACAGAATTTATCGCAAAATTTTCTTTCATTCCACTGGTCACCAGAAATTGACAGGTAGATTTTTGTAATTAAAAAATTACTGTCAAAATCCACCACAACCAAACAATAGAAGCAGCGTTTTGACTAAGATCTAAAAGTCAGTTTCTGACTATTGCAGTTTTTTTTAATAAAGATGATTATACAATTTTTAGGGTGAAAATATCTTTTTTGAATGTTGTCTTTCT
>NW_021447614.1:0-433 GCF_001605985.2 Dendrobium catenatum
TTGTTCTGGAGTTGAACACACAAAACCTCAATTTTTTTAAAAGGTATCATACTATATGATGATGTCATCATATGGTATGTTTTTGTCTGTATGAATGGGGATAGTTTTATTGAATAGGTTCATTTATTTATTATTGATCATCCCAGACAAAATCATTTTCATTTGTACGAAATATGTGTCAATTTCTATAGGGGATGAACCTAAACGTCTTTAAAATGATCTTAAATTTTCTATTCATCCTGGATGAATACATGTTCATTTGTACGATCGAGTGGTCAAAAAACATGTATAAATGGATGCCTCAGAAATAACATTTTACTAAAGCCATTTCATCTTTGACAGTTTTCATTCGTATGTACGAAGAAAATTTTGCATAGTACAATTTGTTTTTTTTTCTTTATATAGAAGGGTTTTGAAATTGTTCTCATTCACT
>NW_021447615.1:0-253 GCF_001605985.2 Dendrobium catenatum
TGTTTCTTCATAGAATGCTTAACCAATTTCCCAAATATGATTTGAGATTTAGAAGCATTGATATTCTGACCTCACCAACTGCAAAAATCAGAGACAATTGATTTTAATTCCTGGGCTGCTGTAGAAGTCACTTTGGAAAAGATTAATATATCATTTGCAAAGAGAAGATGGGATATTTTCGGATTTTTGGATGTTATACAAACTCCCAAATGATGACCTCTTTGATTAATAGCATAAGAAAAGAGTTGAAAGC
>NW_021447616.1:0-839 GCF_001605985.2 Dendrobium catenatum
CGAAGCTGGAGGGAGTTCAAGAATTGTCTGCTAGAGCGTTTCCGAATCAACAGGGGAGGAGACTTCTACGAACAGTTCTTTGCACTGACACAGGAAGGGACAGTACCAGAATTCCGGGATCGGTTTGAGTACCTAGCTAGCAGGTTGGATCGTCTTTCTGAGACCGTACTTGAGGGGAACTTCATGAAGGGGCTCAAACCAGAAATCAGGGCAGCTGTTAGAGTGATGAGACCACACGACCTGGGGGAGGCCATGGAGTTGGCACAGTTGGTTGAGGACCAGAAGCATCTGGAGAGGGGAGCTTGTGGCAGCAGCTCTGGGGGATCTAACAGAACGACGACCACTCTTCTAGCACCCAAGGGGCCTGCATCAGGCAACAGTAATGAGACCACCCGGGAGAAGCCAGTAGGAGGAGGGAGTGGGGAAAATTTCAAGAGGATGACAGAGAAGGAGGTGCAGGATAAGAGGACAAAGGGGTTGTGCTTCAGATGTGATGAGAAGTACATGTCAGGGCATAGGTGCAAGGACCGAACTCTTCAGGTTTTCCTTGTCTGTGAAGACGAGGAAGATGAGGAGGGAGGTGGGAGCAGATCTGGAGAGGAGGAGAAGTTGCACTTGGATGTAGCAGAAGTCTCTCTAAACTCAGTGGTGGATTCACTTCGAGTCACACTATGAAAGTGAAAGGAGAGATAGCTGATCGTGAGGTGGTTGTACTAATTGATAGTAGGGCTACCCACAATTTTATTTCCACTCAGGTTGTCAACCGACTGGGAGTGAAATTGGTAGACACCGGTCGTTATGAGGTGATGATGGGTACAGGGAAGGTGGAGAAAGGCCAG
>NW_021447617.1:0-235 GCF_001605985.2 Dendrobium catenatum
CCTCTATTACAATCTATAGCCTCTATTTATAGACTCAAAATGCTCTACACTAATGACAATACAAGTCATTCAAGAATCTAAAGAAAGTACACATGAAAAATTACCTAAATCTTGAACCAATATCTAACATAAATGATTTTTTAAATACTCATTGTTAAATAAACAAACATGATCAACTATTTGTCTGACTCGTTTATGTTCATTAAAAATATAAATTAAAGCTAAATAAAAATCT
>NW_021447618.1:0-441 GCF_001605985.2 Dendrobium catenatum
GGATTTGTGATTGTTTATGACTACTCGAGGTTCACTTAGACTATATTTCTTTCACATAAAGATGAGTCTTTTGAGGAGTTTAAAACATTTTCTACTTGGATTCAAAAAAAGCAGGTTGTGAGATTTTGACCATCCATAGTGATCATGGGGGAGAGTTTGAGAATGAAAGATTTAGAGATTTTTATGAGAACAAGGAGATTAGCCACAATTTTTTAGCTCCTAGGACCCCTCAGCATAATGGGTAGCTGAAAGGAACAACCGGACCTTGGTGGAAGCCGCTAGAGTCATGCTCGCTGAGTATACACTTCCAAAATACTTTTGGGCTGAAGCAGTTAACATAGCTTGTTATGTGTTGAATAGGGTGAATGTTAGAGCCAAATTAGAAAAGATACCCTATGGGAACATTAAGGGTAGGACACCCAATCTTTCCCACCTTCATGT
>NW_021447619.1:0-487 GCF_001605985.2 Dendrobium catenatum
AATTACTTATTTTTGGACATCATCCAGAGGATCGTCCATGACTATAAAATATCGTCCAGGAAGATCTTGGGCAATTTTTTCTAAATTTCTCTGGAATTTAAGGAAAGCAATTATGACTTGATTGCATGATCAAATCATCCTGGACGATCGCAAAATCATCCAGGCCGATACCCTGGACGATTGGACATCAGACAGTTATTTTTTAGGGCAATGTTTAGGACGATATTCCATGAGTTGTTCTGATCGTCTAGGATGATATATTACCATCCTGGATGATTAGACAACAGGCAATTGTTTTTCAGGGCAATGTCCAGGATGATATTCCATGATAGGTTCAAATCCTCCCGATTGATTGGGCTTATTTTGCACTGATCGTACAGGATGATATTAGTATCTTCCTAGATGATAATGTCGGCAACTTGCATTAATGAGCTCTTTTTAAGATCTTCTATTTAAGCTTTAGCAAGGAACTTTGTAAGTGTCTTTG
>NW_021447620.1:0-952 GCF_001605985.2 Dendrobium catenatum
ACACAACCCTCTTCTACTATTTCCAACCCTAACTCGAAACCAAGATCCCGTCGGCGATGATCCTCCGGCAAACCTGAAGCCTCAAACGATCCAAGTCTCCTTCTCGTTGATCAAGGCTATTTCGGAGCTCGAGTTCAAGAGAGAAGTTGTTTGTGAGGAGTCCATGAGTCCAACGAGCCCATGATCATCCGAATCCACCTTGTGGATTGAGGTATATCATCAACCCAGGTATAGAACACTTAGGGTTAATTAGCGTCATCATTAGTGCATATTAATTAAAATAAATTACCCCCACGAATGCTCTTCACCATTGGAAGCTATGTTTAAAATTTTGTTGCGTTTTATCCACTCAATCGAGAGAATCAGGCAATAATAGTGTTTTGGGTTTCGGTCCGGGCGTGTGTACTCTAGGAGGAGATCTTGACCGTTGCTCTTGCGATCAACGGTCAAGATCTGACCGATCCGTGGCCTGGAATGACCGCGGGAGCGATCTGGCGGTTACGCTCGCCGTCTGGGGAGATCTGGTCCATTCGTTTCTGACAGCAGAAGATCGGACGGTTCCCGCGGCCGTCCGACGTGGATTAGTGACGAGTCGCCATCACATGATTGCGCGATCAAGGCGCAATGATTGGCGGCGGTGCCATTGGTGGTGGTACCAATCATTACCCATGATTGGCGCACCGTCTTCCCGAAATCGTGGATCGAATCCGGGCACGCCAAGTGGCAGCCCGAGAGCTTTCCTAGATTTTTTTTTATTTTAAACATTTTATAGGTTTTATCTTTAAATAATCATAGAAAATTTATTTTTGCTCCATTTTTTATGCACAATACCTCGTTTTGTTCGTATTTGAATTCTGCACTATTATTATTTACTTAAAAATATTAGGTATGTTCTTAATTATTTAAAAAAAAATAGCAAAAATAGTTATTTTAAAATTATTGTTATTTTATT
>NW_021447621.1:0-351 GCF_001605985.2 Dendrobium catenatum
AAAGAGATGAGTTTTTGAGATTTAAAGAATTAAAATGTAGAGAAGTCATTTATTTATTTCCCCTTTTTTGGCACACTTTGTGCATTTTTTTTTTCTTTTGGATCACTTTCTGCATCTTTGGATTTTGGACTCATTTTGTGTCTCTTTTTTCTTTTTGTGGCGCACTTTGTGCATCTTTTAAATTTGGGCTCATTTTGTGCCTTTTTTTTGTGGTGCACTTTGCATATCTTTTGTTTTTTAATTGGCTTATTTTCCTAAAATATTTAAGAGAAGATATTCTCAGTTGTAAAATTTCCTTCCAAGCATAAGAGAGAAAAATTCAATCTCTTATTCGAGGAAGAACAATCTACA
>NW_021447622.1:0-1352 GCF_001605985.2 Dendrobium catenatum
AATTACTTTATTTTATTCATTCAGAATTCATATACAAGTTTTACAAATATCATCTTTTTACAACTATACATCAGCTGAAAGAAAAAGAAGAGTACAATGTCCTTCACAAAGGACTACATGTCTCCTAAACTACGCCTGAAGAGGAAGTCCACATTCTTCTCTTTCCAAAAGGGCAGGTATTCTGTACTTCTAAGACCTGCACAAAGCAAAAGAGAAGTTAGCAAAAAAAAAAAGAAGAATTATAAAGAATATATGTAAAAGGCTACAAAAGAGAAGTTGTACCTGAAACAGAAGTCTCCTGAGGTGGCTAGCGAACAAGTATCCCGCTCCTCTCGAAACCTGTGCAAAGCAAAAAAAAGGGGTGTCAGAAAGCAGCTAAAGAAAGAAAAGAACAGTACAAACAAAGTAAAAACGTACCAAACTAAGTGGATTCTGTCATCAACAAGTCCGCTATGCACAAAACCCTGGACCGATGACTTTTCGCCATCGACCTAATACAAACCTAAGGGTTTAGGTCATCGGCATCTACTCCTTCAACAAGCCCGCCAAAGCAGAAAGCATAGGGCCGAAGGTACAAAAATACCTAACAAGTCAGCAAAGACAAATTAGTCAATTATCCATCAATGTCTGCCGCACAAAGCACAAGACGAAAGAAATCAGTATCTGTACTATCTATTGATACATCAGAGAGATCTATGTAGAAAGAAATCTTAGTGTGACATCCAAACAAAATTTCAGAGATCCACTAAATGAAAATCGTAGTGTGACATCCAAGCAAATTCTTGGAGATCCACTAAATGGAACCCCTAGTGTGACATCTAGAATAAATATCTAGAGATCCACAGGTTCAATCAGCTTTCAACAAACGTGATCCGCTCTAAACGCGAACCACATTTGTTGGGGGGCATTTGTTAACCTTCATATAACACCCAAAAGAAGATGAAATCAACGACCAAAAATAATCCTCGTATCCATCGAAAAGCCGCCCGAAATCCCGCAAGAAATCCCGCATACGTACCGATTCGGCGCTGCTCCAGTCGATTCTCCGTGTTTCCTGCGCAAATCTTGCGACGAGTCCTCGATTTTGCTCCCCTCGGTGTCGTTAAATAGAAGCCGAAGCCTCCGCTCTTCAGCACACCCGATACCTCTTCTCCTCCCGTAACTCCACCTCACTGCCTCCGTTCCAACAGCCAGACCTCCGCCTCCCTTTAGTTCGCAGAGAGAGAGAGAGAAGCCGAAAGAGAGAAAGAGAGAGAGGGAAATAGAGTGAAAAGCCTCTTCCTCACTCTTGCGATCCTACCTCCTTGGCCGATCAACTTTTCTCCTCAGACGACTTTCCCTTCCCTTTGGTT
>NW_021447623.1:0-277 GCF_001605985.2 Dendrobium catenatum
TGATTATGACATGATGCTTGCTTTTAATTTTTTTTTTTTTTAAATTGTCTCGTCATTAAGGCTATATCTTCATTTTCTTCTCCAAAATTACTATTTTCTGAGTTGTTCTCTTTCAGTGTAATTGTCTTCTCTCTCCTTTTATTACTAGCATTATAATTCTGTTGAATAAACTTTTGCTCATAAGCAATCAAAGAATTAAGAAGGTTATTAAAAAAATAAACATATAAGAAATTACCTCACCGGGTTGCATGTAAAATAGTTCATATTCATATACTAG
>NW_021447624.1:0-308 GCF_001605985.2 Dendrobium catenatum
TTGATTTCAAATTAAGTTGTAATCAATGCATTAATTGAGAATTGAATGAGGCTCCATTAATGGTGAGGCCGGCGACTTCTAGAGAGAGGGAAATAGTGTGGGGAGCCATTGAAGAGTTTCTAAATCGGCACACAAGATTTAGGAAAGATTATAATGAAATCCATTTGAATCTGAATTCCATCATGATGCGGATTTAAATACTTTCCCAATTAGTAATTTCCAAAATTGGAAAGTTTTGAAATTCAAAATTTGAATTTCAAATTGACTCTACTTTTTCCCTATCAAGCCCAACCAAATTTGGAAAGAAG
>NW_021447625.1:0-691 GCF_001605985.2 Dendrobium catenatum
AGCAATTTATCATAAAAATTTACACAAACTAATAGGTCTAAAGTCATTTCAGTGATTAATAGAGTTATGTTTGGGAATAAACATAATAGAAGTAGAGGTGAAAAATTTAGGAAAGGAGTTACTAGCAAAGAAATCTAAAATCGCAAAAAAAAAAAAGATCATTACAAATAATATGGCAAGACTTTTGGAAGAACTTGGTGGTGAAACCATCTGTCCTTACCACAGAATCCCCATTCATACCAAGAATAATATCTTTAACTTCCTGAAAAGAGGGAGGGTTAGCAAGAAAATTATTATCCTCCAAGGATATAATGTTAGGAATAATATAAGTGTTATCAATAGGAGAAGAAATAAAATTCTTATCGAACAAATTTTTAAAATGCGTAACCGCTAAATTAGCAATCTCCAAACTATCCTCATTCATAGAACCGTCCTCACATTGAATTTTGTTAATACAATTTTTATCCATTTTCCTTTTAACCAAAGCATGAAAATACTTAGTGAATTATCACTTTCAAGAAGGTGCAAGACACTAGCTATTTGTTTCCAGAAAGCCTCCTCCTAAGCTTGTAATTTAAAAAGACAATCTTTAGACTCCCTTAAGAGACTAAAAGAAGCATCAGAGGGGTTAAGTTGATAAATAGTCTCCAAATGGTTCACATGCTGCTCAGCTTCCAAAATATTCATAAAA
>NW_021447626.1:0-744 GCF_001605985.2 Dendrobium catenatum
AAATAGCATATAATAAAACCCATAAATTATTTAAAAAAAATTAAGCATCTTAAAAACTAAGGCTTCGTTTGCGATGGCTTCTTACTACCACTTAAAACAGTTTTCTAATATAAAAATTTGATTTAAAAAACGGTAAAAAAGACGTTCCAAACGAAGCCTAAATTTCACCAACACATTGAGGCGTAAAACAGTAAAAGAAAATATAAAATGCAAAGAAATGCACTAAAAAAAAGAAACCTCCAGAGAATATTAAAAATGAAACCAGGCATATATTATATTGACTCGAAATAGTGAGCAATATCGCAAGTTAAGCACACATGTACACGATATAGAATTCAAAGGTAACATCCATGTGTTGAAAGATTGATGGTTTTCACATAAACTTAAAAAAAAAAAACAAAGAAACTGAAAAATATATGTAATAATATGGTTGAATATCAATCAATATGTATGTAAAGATTAAAGGAACAAGGTAAAAGACCAACATGCAGAAGAGGAGATAAGTAAGCTCACGCTGATGGCTGATCCAACACACTGAAAGCAATTTTCACCTCAGAATCTGGCAGAAACCTCGATTAGCCTAAGGCTTCATTTGAGACCGTTTTTTTATTTTTATTTTTTAAACAGTTTTTTAGTATAATTTTTGTACTAAAAAGCTGCTTTAAGAAGTAAAAATGTTGTCCCAAACAAAACCTAAAGGAGCAATCATATACCGTAAGCATTCTACAGTAGTGGCTCGTCATC
>NW_021447627.1:0-5676 GCF_001605985.2 Dendrobium catenatum
ATTCGTACAATACGATGAACAGAGATGAATTATAATCGTCCCAGGAATCATCCTGGACGATCTCTTGGTTTTTATCTCATCGTACTGTACGATGTCAATCATACCATACGATGAACAGAGATGATATTTGATCATCCCGACCATCGTCCTGTACGAACAATATTATTGTGGATTGTATCGTACGATTTTAAATCGTACTCTACGAATATTTTTGAACTGTTTGTACCACTTCGTACCAGGACAAAGTCTGTTTATACATATCGTACTGTACGATTAGAAACCGTACTGTACGATAGCAACGACTACTTTAAGATTTTAGGGATTTTAGAGCCCATTTTTAGGTATCAAAATTGTAATATTTTGAAAGTGTGAATCGGAGAAAGGAGAACATGGTTAGAGAGGGATTCCGAGGGAGAGAGCTCTTGAGAAGTTCTTTAGGGTTTGAGAGAGGGAGGAGAATGTGAGAATTGTGAGGGAGAAGAGGTGTGAGGGAGATCACATGGTTGCTCCGAACTTGCTGCATCTTGTTCCTCCTGTGGCTCTAGAAGAATTTATGGGAGGATCTCCAAGGGAAAGGCTCTTCTACATCCGTGACCTCGAGGTACTCTGCCTTCTCCAGGAGGGAGAAAAATGAGAAGGTTCTCTGCCATCGCCAGGAGGGTGAAAATAGAGTTTGGCACTCCGCCACACCGGGTTGGTGAAAGGGAGTATTGTAAGGGCTTCTTCGCCTTGTCAAGGGGGGGAAAAAGAGATCTATTGCTTGTAGTGAAATACCCAGAGCGGATGACTCTGGGGAGTGGACGTAGGTCATGGTTTAACCGAACCACTATAAAAATTTCGGTGTGCTTTTTCCTTATCATGTTTTTATTATTGCATGCATTTTATTTCATAATATTTGCTTGGGAAAATTTGTGAAAGAAAAGTAGTTTAAATTTTTCATGTTAAAATTTTAAAAGCATCAAAAAAATTATAACTCCTGCTTAGGGTTTAATTATTGTCAAAAAAATTTCACAATTCACCCCCCCTCTTGTCCATCTAGTGATTTCAGGCTACAGTCTTCATCTGAAGGCTATCCTGAAGGAGTCGCAAGATCGTCAATTTTTGATAAAGGCCCGGTCCTTCGGTGTGGGCTCCAGTCTTCATCTGAAGGCTATCCTGAAGGAGTCGCAAGACCATCAATTTTTGGTAAAGGCCCGGTCCTCTGGTGTGGGCTCTAATATTCATTTGAAGGCTGTCCTAAAGGAGTCGCAAGACCATCGATTTTTGGGTAAAGGTCCTTCGGTGTGGGCTCCAGTCTTCATTTGAAGGCTATCCTAAAGGACTCGCAAGACCATCAATTTTTGGTAAAGGCCCAAATCTTTTTGTACTAGATGAATCAACCTTTCCCCTAGATTTATAGCTTGAAGAATATTGGTGTTGATAGTCGGATGAAGATTTGAATATATTAGGTAGTTAGAAAGAGATCTAATAATGTTCAAAGAACAAGCAAAAGTTTGGTGCTGATTAATGATTGGGAAGAGATTCAACTATCGTAAGTCGATCCTTTAATGCATGGAGTATGCCAATGAAAGCCTCTTGGAACTGGTTAGGTGGTATTCCGATGTTAGAGAACAGACGATGAGCTGATGACGATAATTAAGCTACATTTTGTTGAAGATAGAAGGTATGCATGGTGGCGGGGGCACATAACTGACAATTTGATGGTGGGGGTCAAACATTGTGTCAACCACAACCATCTAATAATGCAAGTGGAGGCCAATCGAAGATTCAATTCTTCTTTGAAGGAACTAATAAGTGCTTCGAAATGCTTCAGGGAAGAGGTCGATGGGATCCATCAAAGATGTTTAACTATGTGAAGAGGTCCAGAAAAGCCACCAAGAATTATTTATCTATCCAAGGTTGTTGTTGAAGCATTGCTTGATGATGTTAACTTGTATGAAAATGTTGAGAAAATTCATCAAGGATGAATGACCTATCCTAGGTTGTTTGTCAGAGCTTTACTCGATGACGTTAACTTGTATAGAATAGGTTGAGGAAATCCACTAAGGATGTTTGACCTATCTGAGGTTGTTTGCAGAGCTTCACTCGATGACATTAACCTGCATGGAAGAGGTTGACGAAATCCACTAAGGATGTTTGACCTATCCGAGGTTATTTATCAGAGCTTCACTCGATGATGTTAATATATATGGAAGAGGTCGAGGAAATCCACTAAGGATGATTGACCTATCCGAGGTATTTGTCAGACCATCACTCGATGACATTAACCTGTATGGAAGAGGTCGAGAAAATCCACTAAGGATGTTTGACCTATCCGACGTTGTTTGTTAGAGCTTCACTCGATGACGTTAACCTGTATGGAAGAGGTCGAATCGAATCCCCCTTGGATCGATTATGTCTTGATTGGAAAGAAGTA
This sequence comes from Dendrobium catenatum, assembly GCF_001605985.2. Classification (NCBI taxonomy): domain Eukaryota; kingdom Viridiplantae; phylum Streptophyta; class Magnoliopsida; order Asparagales; family Orchidaceae; genus Dendrobium; species Dendrobium catenatum. Next base: position 2,417 of record NW_021447627.1, read on the forward strand.
TATGTTGCATGTAACCCAAATAAAATGTGAAGATTGGTCTATCATTAGACCGTTATTATCTTTTTGAGGTCGAGATTAAGACTGTTGCTCAATGAGGAGAAGTCCTACTAGAGATTGTGAAAAGCTTACAAACTATTGGAAGAATCCTTGCATGTGATAGCAGCTTTATAAATAATAGTTTCCAAATATACTATCGTGGATGTTGGAAGATTTGGAGGAATTTTTATGGCCACGGTTGCAGCCAAGGTTGCCCCTCAGTTTACAAAAGATTCCAATGAAATTCTACTTCGCTCGCCGACAATGATTCTAATGGCCACGATCTACTTCGCTCGCCGACTATGATTCTTATGGCGACGGTGTAGTGTTCATAAGAGACGCTATAGTTTTTACGTGGAAACCCCTAAAAAGGGGGAAAAACCACATGGCAAGACCATAGTCGGCGAGCGAAGTAGATCAGAAAAATCATATTTGGTGGGTGACGGGGGTCGAAAGAATCATAGTCGGCGAGCGACATATGTCAGAAGGACCGTTGTATGGTGACAAAGGTCGGAAGGACCGTAGTCGACAAGCGACATAGGTCAAAAGGACCGTTTTCGGAGGGCGACGAAGGTTGAGAGGACCGTAGTTGGCGGGCGATGAAGGTCGGGAGGATCGTAGTTGAAGGTCGAGAGAACTGTAGTAGGCGGGGAATGTAGTCGGCGGGCGACGGAAGTTGGAAAAACCGTTGTATTACAATAAAGGTCAGAAGAAACGTAGTCGGCACGCAACGGGGGTCAGGATGACCGTTGTCGGAATACAGTTATTGGTAGGATTGGCGGATGTCCATCGGTGGTCGGAAAGAACTCTGGATGCAAGTAGGAAAAATTCCAGTGATGATCGGCGAATGAGCAGAAGTCCGACGATGATTGACAGACTGGCGGATGTCCGACGGCGGTCGGAAAACTGATGGATGTCCGCCGGCGATCGACGGACTGGCAGAAGTCCGTCGGTGGTTGGGAAGAACTCTGGTGGTGGTCAGGAGGAACTCCGGCGGTGGTCGGGGTGAACTCTAGTGGTGGTCGGGAAGAACTCTGGCGGTGGTCGGGATGAACTCCAGTGGTGGTCGGGAAGAACTCCGGCGGTGGTCGATGGCAAGAGAGCTCGCAAACTCCTCCTTTCCTTTCGTTCTTCTTTCCCCCCTCTCTCATGAGAAGAGTGGGGGCTATTTATAGTTTTTTGAGAGTGGCATGGCTTGTAAATATGTGGATGATCAAGGTCCAAATGGGAGTCTTTGAATGGACGGCCAATATTGATCCCCTTAATCATGTTCCGTTTAATGGTCATTTGAAAGCCTTAATGATATCAAAATTCAGTGATCTTGGGCTCATTGGATTCGTCTCATCAAGCTGCTAGATTTGATGATAAGCATGTAACATTTGAAAACTGTTTGGTAATCCAAATTGTTGTTCGAACCCTTCAATAGTGCTTCATCCCCTTGATTTGGACCCATTTGGGCTCGGATTGAGTCGAATTTGGTATCGATGTGTTTGTCTTTCTGAGACGTTCAGTTTGACTATAAGTTTGTTGAAATCGGAGCTCTGATGGTCTTTGATTTAATTTCGGAAGCTTTCAACTCAATTTTGCTTTGAGATTCGTGCCTGATCATGATAATTTTTTACTGATGTATCAATTTCTGATTTTAAAGATATTTTTGAGACTTTTGTTAATTATTTTAAGATTTTTTTTTTAATTCTCAAAAGTCAGATCTTGCTTCTTCCTTTAACTTTCATGTCGGTAAAAGAGTCCCTGATTTTATTAAAAGTTCTTTTACTGTTCTGGTTACCTTTGAGGAAATTAAAAAGATTGTTTTTTCTAGCCACTCTTCTTCTACTTCTGGACCCGATGATTTTACCTTTGAATTCTTTATGAATTCAAGGGATAAAATAGGTATTTGTTTCAGCAAGGTCATTATGTATTTCTTTAAAACATGTTATATGTCCATAGCTTCTAAAGCTACTACTATTACTCTTATTCTTAAGCATGGTAATGCATCTTAAATTTTGAATTTTAGGCCTATTTCTTTATGTAATGTCTTCTTTAAACTGTAGCAAAGATTTTGACTAACCGAATTTAGGGTGTAATGAATGCCTTATATTATTAATGATAGTAAATCTAGTTTTATTAAAAAGAAGATTTCAATTCTTAGAGAAAAGACAAATTCTTTTACTCAAAATTGAATATTCATAAAGCTTTTGATATAATATCAAGAGATATTCTTTCTAGTAGATTGGCTCAGAAAGACTTCCCTCATATTTTCTTTTCTTGAATTAAATGTTGTATTGAAGATAAATTCTTTTCAATTGTAATTAATGGTTCTATTTATGGTTTTTTTAGTTCTTTTTTTGGCCTTCGTCAAGGGTGTCCTCTTCTTTCTCATCTTTTTTTTTTTTGAATTATTATGGTTGCTTTATCTAATCTCCTAGAAGATAAGTCTCATGTGGATCATTTTGAGGGTATTAATTCTGGAGAAATTCTTACCTCTCATTTACTTTATGCGCATGATGTTCTTATATTTGGTAAAGCCTCTATTTCTAATGTGGAAAAGTTTAAAGATATTTTGGAATTTTTTTTATGACTTTGGGTTTATTTGTTAATCATACTAAAAGTTCAATCATTTTCTCTAAAGGTTGTTCTATTTCTAGAGAGATTGACTAAATTCTGAGTATTTCTACTTTTTATACTATTACGAAATATTTAGTGTTGCCTATTTCTAATAAAAGGCATACTCAGGCTTATTTTTAGCCTTTGCTTAATAAGATTACTTCTCTTATTGTTGGTTGAAAAGTTAAAATCTTTTCTATTGTAGGAAAGGTGTGATTTATTAATTTTTCTATTTCTAATATTATTGCTTATTGGATTATGTATCTTTGTATGCCCAAAAAATGTTTTAAATTCATCAAGAAGGTATGTTATAATTTTCTTTTTTATGGTGTAGCTTATATTAGGAAAATTCATATGATATTTTGGAAACAGGTTCGTAAGCCTAAAAAGGTGTGGGCCTTGGTATTCCAGATACTGCTTCTCTCTCTTGTTTTTATAATTGTTCTCTATTTGGCATACTCTTAATGATAATGGCCAATTAGCTTCTTGATTTAAAAGTAAATACATTTATTGTTAGAAGCCTTGTAATAAAAAAGATTCAAAGTTTTAGAAAGACATATTTGTTACTGCTAGTGCTATTCACGGTAATATTTCTTTTAACATTATGATTAATAGTTCTT
>NW_021447628.1:0-949 GCF_001605985.2 Dendrobium catenatum
AGGCTTAACAACCTAATTACTAGACTCAACAATCTGATGCACATGATTCCTTAAAATTATCTCATACTAATTTAGAAAAAGAATGCAAAATATTAGAAAATCTAAAAATGCTTGAAAACAACAAACCGCAGTGCATGCATTTCATAACTTTAAAAGGAAGCACCACTACCTGAATAAATTAAGAAATCCTTTTCTCGGTGTTAGATATTTTTTATGTGGCATGCTAGGACATATCTCTCACACTTGTATAATTCATCATAGTAGACATTGGGTGTGGAGACCCAAATTGCATGATTCACAGCATAACACACATGCATTGCATTCTTTTTTTCATAAGAATGGAACCAAACTTGTTTGGGTTCCTAAATCTGACATTTGATTTTATGTAAGATTGCACTCACAAAAGGCCTCATGAGAGCATGTGGTACCTGGACAGCGGAAGCTCAAGACACATGACTGGAGATGCTAATCAATTTGTTTTTTGGAGGCCAGGGCTGGAGGCAAGATCACTCTTAGAGACAACACCATTAGGAAAGTGGTAGGCGCGGGTATAATTGGAAACTCTGGGAAACTTTTGATTGAAAATGTTTTGCTTATAAATGGATTGAAACACAACTTGCTCAGCATCAGTCAGCTATGCGATAAAGGCTTCATCATAAAATTCTTGGCAAACACTTGCATCTTAATCTTAAATAATAGCACTATTTTGCAGGGAAAATGGATCAACAATATTTACAAGCTGATTTAAATAATATTGAATATGCTGCTTCATTTTACTTAAAAATTGCTACTAATGATTCTTAGTTATGGCATAGGAGATTATGTCATGCCAGTATGAAAATTCTTAGGAAAGTGACCCAAAAAGACCTAGTTAGAGGTGTCCCCAAGCTCAAATTTTCAAAAGACTGCCTTTATGATGCCTGCCAATTAGGAAAACAAGTCCACTCCA
>NW_021447629.1:0-220 GCF_001605985.2 Dendrobium catenatum
TCACTCTTTTAAAAGGCTCCCATGTAGCGTCGAAATCGGGGAGGCCTCTCCATTTGATCAGCACTTCTTTGTTGCCCATTTTATTTGGTCGGACTCCTGCAAGCTCTAGGGGTTCTAAAACCACTTCTAAATCCTCCGTCATAGTAGCTGGTAGTTTTGCACTCACTGCATGCTCCCCAATGGTTCTCCTCAGCTGAGACACATGGAACACTGGATGTAT
>NW_021447630.1:0-301 GCF_001605985.2 Dendrobium catenatum
GAAAGTGAGAATTTTACTTAAGAGATGTTCAAGTATTTATTTAGAGTTTGTTTGGAATGGCTGCAACTTTTTGTAATGGTGATTATAAAATAAGGAAATTTATTTTTTAGAAAGTTGTTGTAAAAAGAATCTCCTAACATAGGAATTTTTTAAAGCAACAGTCAAATAGAATTATGATTGCAATCTGAAAAGCAAAGCAATAAGAAAGTTGTCCCAAACAAACCCTTAAATGAGCATGTAAATTCTTTTTTCAATTTTGTTCTTAAATATTACCTCAAAAGAATTTTTCAATTTAAACTCA
>NW_021447631.1:0-261 GCF_001605985.2 Dendrobium catenatum
AGGACCGTGGTCGGCAGGAGACCGGGGTCAGAAAGACTGTTGTCTGTTGATGGAGGTCGGAAGGACCATACTAGGCGATAAAGGCCTGAAGAACTGTAGTCGACAGGAGACCGTAGTCGGCCGGAGACCGTAGTCGGCCGGAGACCGTAGTCAGCAGGAGACCTTAGTCGGCCGGAGACCGTTGTCTGGTGATGGAGGTCGGACGGACCGTATTAGGCGACAGTCGTTAGAAGGACCGTAGGCGGTAGGAGATAAGGAGTC
>NW_021447632.1:0-220 GCF_001605985.2 Dendrobium catenatum
TGAGGCAGTTTCTTTTTAGATCTTAAGTCCTCGCCCTCCGGGAATATAATCCCAAATTTTTAATAAAATGTCAACTTGAATATAAAATTCTCTCTTAAAATGTAAAGCCCAATATAGGATAGACTGAGGTTGCCTCTGAGTTTCTTAGAATCCGGTTCCTCATACTTTTCTTCCTTTGACCCACTAATAAATGTTCAACATTGAGCTTTCTCCTTGAAAA
>NW_021447633.1:0-282 GCF_001605985.2 Dendrobium catenatum
TTTATTTCCAATGATGTAACTGAAGTATGTGCTAAGGGAAGCCAGAAAATTTCTTCTCCTTTATTTGGCAGACCAGTAAGAAGGGCCACTTTATCAGCCGTGAAAGGAATGACTTGATCTTTTATAACAAAGCATTGTTTTGAAATGTTCCACTTTGAGACCAGCTCATACATCAGATGGACATTTTGCTCAAACCCAGGAAATTCCAAAAACTGTATGATCTTTAAACGTCTCAATGTGTCCATGAAGTCAGGAGTAATTTGCTTAGCAAAGTCATCACAG
>NW_021447634.1:0-1388 GCF_001605985.2 Dendrobium catenatum
CAGCTCAAGGAAGAAGTTGAGAGACTGATCCGATAAGAATATCTCCAACAATTCATCAAGAATACACCATCCCGAGATGAAGTTGGTCCGACTGGGGGGCAGAATCAACAATAAAGGCAGTCGGTAAACAATCGCCAAATAGTGGGGGAAATTGGAATCATTGGGGCCTATCAACACCTTGCCAAGTTTTAATTGCGTAGAGCACAATAGTGCTACTTGTTTTAAGTATCGCATATATTTAGTATTGTATGACTTCAGTACTGTCTGTCTTTAATTTTGAACGTTGTTTGTGGTGTTTGTAGCTTCTCCCTCCTTAAGCTGTCTTAGGGAGCTATGCTTTTATTTAATATAGTAAGACTTTATTTCCTTATCTTCTTCGAGTAAAATTGTATTGATAAATTTGCAAAAATTGTGAACTTTAATATCCTTGACTCGAACAAATACATAATCGTTACAGATGAACAATCCTTGGTGGATTCTCCCGACCTCATCCATATAGGTTAACGTCGTCGAGCAGGGTTCTGACATACAACCTCGGATAGGTCTTACAATCCATGGTGGGTTCTCCCGACCTCTTCCACACAAGTTAACGTCGTCGAGCAGGGCTCCGACATACAACCTCGGAAAGGTCTTGCATCTTTGGTGGATTCTCTCGACCTCTTCCACACAGGTTAATGTCATCGAACAAATGTTCTGACATGCAATCTCGGATAGGTTTTACATCCTTGGTGGATTCTTCTGACCTCATCCACACAGGTTAACGTCATCGAGCAGGGCTCCGACATACAACCTCGGATAGGTCTTACATCAATGGTGGATTCTCTCGACCTCTTCCATACAGGTTAATGTCATCGAACAAATGTTCTGACATACAACCTCAGATAGGTCTTCTACCCGACGTTGAACTTCTACCGGACGTCGGACTCCTACTCGTCGTCGGACTCCTGCTCGTCGACGAACTTTCATCGGTCTTCTACCCGACATTGAACTTCTACCAGACGTCGGACTTCTCCTTGTTGTCGAACTTCTACTCGTCAGCGGACTCCTACACGTCGTCGGACTTCTGCTTGTCAGCGGACTCCTACTCGTCATCAAACTTCTGCTCGTCGATGAACTTTCGTCGGTCTTCTAGCCGACGTTGAACTTCTACCGGACGTCGGACTCCTACTCGTCGTCAGACTTCTGCTCGTCGTCGAACTTTCGTCGGTTTTCTACCCGACATTGAACTTCTACTATACGTCGGAATTCTACTCGTCGTCGGACTTCTACTCGTCGACGAACTTTCTTCGGTCTTCTACTCGACCTTGAACTTCTACCGGACGTCGGACTCCTACTCGTCATCGAACTTCTGCTCGTCGACGAACTTTTGTCGGTCTTCTTTCCAACGT
>NW_021447635.1:0-338 GCF_001605985.2 Dendrobium catenatum
CCCAAGGAGGGATTCCCAAGTGTTTGGGAAATTTTTTTTGGATTTTCAATTATTATTAATTATTTAAATCAATTAAATATTAACTTTCACTTAAAATTAAATTAAGGCTTAATTAGCTGTCAAATCAAGGAGATTTTAATTTTTGTTAATTAAGGGCTTAATTCTGGTCAGTTAGAGGGTTTATATGTATTTTTTGGATTTAAAATTGATTTATTACATTTTTTGAAGTCTTAGGGCTTAATTAAGAGTTTAAGATTAGGAAATTTTGTTAAGGGCCTTAGTGATTTCAAAAACCAGTGGAAATTTTTCTAAGGGATGAAGGTGTCACTATGTTCAAA
>NW_021447636.1:0-293 GCF_001605985.2 Dendrobium catenatum
TCTGATCTCACATCATTCCAACCTTGGTTCAAGATCAACTTGAAATCATTCAATCTGATTTTAAGCTAAGTCAAGTTTGGTTACAAGATGGTTCCATCTAATCTTGATTTGAGCCAAGCATGACTCGTTAACTTTGATTCGAGTAACAAATTTGATCCGATCTCGCATGGCTATAGTACAGATATTCTCCATTTACTTTCATAAAGAGTCAAATGACTATTTTGGTCCTTTTTTCAAATTGCAAAGATGAATAAGATTAATAATAGGTGATTGCTATTCAATTAATTATTTGT
>NW_021447637.1:0-273 GCF_001605985.2 Dendrobium catenatum
CAATTCTATCGATCTTCTTTCTATGAAATTGACTTAGCCTTTGCATCCATTCCAGGAAGCATTCCCGTCAGCTCAGGATCATGGGTCACGGCCGTAGCCTCCGATGACCTTCAAGTTTGAATCGTAATAGTAGGCTGAGCCAATGGAGAAGACGACCCGATCCCACATGTGAGAGAGCAAATTCCCCCACCCAAACCTTAGAATGGTACACCGGCATCGATGGGTTTTCCTTTCCACTCACAGGTTGACGGATCAGGGGTCCTGCCTCGTCAA
>NW_021447638.1:0-229 GCF_001605985.2 Dendrobium catenatum
GCCATGGATCGAAATTCAAAAGTTTTTAAAAACTTAAATTTTTGAATCCCGCTCTGATACCACTTGAAAGTTAGTAAGATGACACTAGAAAGTGCTCTGATACCAGTTTAAAGTGCTCAGATGATACTAGAAAGTGCTCTGATACCACTTGAAAGTTCATTAGAGATGTTAGGCACTATTGAACTACTCCCAAAGCTAATTAATAGAGAGGTGAATCAGTATTTTAAAA
>NW_021447639.1:0-880 GCF_001605985.2 Dendrobium catenatum
GCCTCAAGTGGGCCCCCTCTCGTAAAAATTGATTTTTTTGTCTTTTTTTGTCCAAAAAATTCTGAAAAATCCGAAAAAAATTTAGAAAAATTGGGAATTTCAAAAATTGTAATAACTCCCCCTCATTCTCTCCAAAACCTATAAATAGGACCCCTAGGCCTTTAGAAAACTTGCACATTCTCTCTCTTTCTCCCTCTTGCTCTCTGACGGTTGAGGCTTCTGTTATTTGCGAGTGAGAAATTTCTCCTGCTCAAATTAGCACCCCTCCTCGTGTGCAGAAGCTTACGGAATTTCTTCTCCTCCCCCGGCTTTTTAACGGTTGAGGCTTCCGCTATTTGCGAGTGGGAAATTTCCCCTGCTCGAATTAGCGCCCCTCCTCGCGAGTAGAAGTTTAGGGGACTTCAATGCCATTTGAGCGGAAGTTTACTGGCGATGGACGATCGAGTTGAAGCCCATTAGCAGTTAACGATCGAATGTGGAGTCAATGGAGAGAGTTTGAAGGTGCGTTGAAAGTAGCAGTCGAACGAGAAGCTGGTGAAAGTTCGTCGACGAGCAGAAGTCGGACAATGAGTAGTAGTCCGCTGACGAGCAGAATTCCGATGACAAGGAGAAGTCCGACGTCCGGTAGAAGTACGGCCTCGGGCAGAAGACCGATGAAAGTTCGTCGACGGGCAAAAGTTCGACGACGAGTAGAAGTCCGCTGACGAGCATACGTCCGCGACAAGGAGAAGTACGACGTCGGGTAGAAGTTCTTTCCGAGGTTATATGTCAGAGCATTTGTTCAATGACATTAACCTGTGTGGAAGAAGTCGAGAGAATCCACCAAGGATGTAAGACCTTTTAGAGGTTGTATGTCGGAGCATTTGCTCGACGACGTTAA
>NW_021447640.1:0-246 GCF_001605985.2 Dendrobium catenatum
TTTTATTACCTGATTTATGTAATTCATTAGCTGCTTTGTTAACTGTTTCTTGTAATTCAATATCTGCTTAATTAACTACTTAATTAACCGCTTTAATAACTGTTTTAGTAACTACTTTTCAATGTTTTACTAATTGCTTTCTTTTAATATTATAGATGGCTTCAGGCGACGACCCCCCTCTCAAATCATTTGCCTCGAAGTTCCGTCGAAAGAAGATTACTGCTAGCAGACCCATACAGGCTGAGG
>NW_021447641.1:0-280 GCF_001605985.2 Dendrobium catenatum
TTTGACCCAAATATTGCTCGTAGGCAATGAGTGAGTCAATTAGGAGATAACAATACATAAAACAATAATATTTGGAATCATCAAAACTATACAAGTTGCAAGAATGTAAAACATGCAAATAGCAACTTTTCTAACAAGTAGTAGAATTCAAGTTGGATGGTTGAAGTGGAGGAATGCATTAGGCTTGTTGTGTGATAGAAAAGTACACCTCAAACTTAAGGGAAATTTCTATAAGATGATGGTGAGACCTGCAATGCTTTTTGGTGCATAATGTTGGCCA
>NW_021447642.1:0-292 GCF_001605985.2 Dendrobium catenatum
ACTCTGTAATTGCAGTAATTTTAGCATCATAAGCAGTTGGTAAACAATGAAGAATCTTATTAATCATTTTAGCATTCGTTAATTCCCTACCAAGTGCATGCAAAGAGGTGATAATTTATGTGAATCTTGTGTACATATCAGAAATGAATTCATTTGGTTTCATGCGAAACAATTCATAATCATGTAACAATATATTAAGTATTGATTGCTTAACATCATTAGTCCCCTCATAAGTTATACAAAGTCTATTCCATACGTCCTTTCCACTTTTGCAAGTGGAAACCCGCATGTA
>NW_021447643.1:0-730 GCF_001605985.2 Dendrobium catenatum
TTTTCCACAAAAAATGAATATGATGTGTATTTGAAATCTAAATCTGACATCTTCTACACAAATAAGGAGCGGCAACAATTAAACCAACTTAAATGTTGCGTTGCACTATATTTTTTTATTATATTAGGCAACCTTCTAGAATCTAGATTTTCTCTTGACCTAAGGAATCAATCCACTTATGCTATGTTAGATAAGTTAGACCAGTTCACACTTCACATACCATCCAATATCAATCTTCAACTTGCACTTCTAGACCCGAATCCTTGTTAAACCCATCCATTTAAGCTATGTTGGATCAGTTAGATCAATTTGCATGCCATCACAACTCATTTTGGACCTTACAATTCTAGCCCCTAATCCCCGTTCAACACTTCAAATTTCTAGAGCAAGATTGTAAGAGCATAGGCAAACGATGAAGGTAATAAGAAAATTATTATTTATGAGAAATTATTTAATTCGTGTTTTCAGGAAGAAATAAATTGGGAAGAGCAAAATCATGTAATATGTATATTATAGATTGATTGTGACTTGGTGTTTGTTTTGATGAAGATGCATAAAAGTAAAGCGTAAGTCAAGATGATAGAGACTTATGGGAATTTGGGAAGTTATGGGGTATATTGCAGTGATTTGGTTGAGAAATACTTTCAAAAATTTGAATAGTAAGAGAATATCAAATGATTAAAAGAATTTTAGTAACAATATTTAAGGATGAAGAAAATTTTCAAGATTA
>NW_021447644.1:0-549 GCF_001605985.2 Dendrobium catenatum
AGTGCATCCATCACAGCATAGCATTCATACATCTCATTTATGCAAGCATAAGGAGGAACCAAAAGTCACTTGGGTTCCCAAATCTAATCCTTGAATAAAATTATGGGGGTGCTCTCACAAAAGACCTAGTGAGAGCATGTGGTACCTGGATAGTGGCTGCTCGCGACACATGACTGGAGATATGAAGAAGTGCATTCTACTGGAGACCAAAACTGGAGGCAAAGTAATGTTGGGAGACAACACTACCAGAAAGGTGATAGGCTCAGGTATTGTTGGTAATGTTAACATTTTTTTAATTGAAAATGTCTTACTAGTTGATTGTTTGAAGCATAACTTACTTAGCATTAGTCAATTGTAAGACAAAAGTTTTGATATTAAACTTCTATCTGATAAATGCCTGATTAGTTTAAATTATAAACTAGTTTTAGAAGGAAAACGAATGAACAATATCTACATGTTAGACCTTGATTGCATTGATAGTTCAAACTCAATTTGTTTGAAAATAATAGTTGATGACTCGTGGCTATGGCATAGGAGACTATGTCATGC
>NW_021447645.1:0-253 GCF_001605985.2 Dendrobium catenatum
ATCAAATCACCTCCAACAATGAAAGGTTGGAGGGGAAATGGAGGAAATGATGAAGAAACTACTTGAGATGAAAACCAATCCAGCGACATCGGAAGTAAGAGAGACCACCGAAAGCCATGGCATGGGAGGAAATCCGAACCCCTTGCGGAGTTGCGGGGGAGGAGAAATTCGGAGGTGGAGATCCTAGAGGAAGAGAAAGACATGCCACATTCAGATCCACTTTCTAGAGAGGAGATGAGCATGGGAAATGATC
>NW_021447646.1:0-259 GCF_001605985.2 Dendrobium catenatum
TTCAATTGTTTTCTTTTTAGACCCAATCTTTCTCAAGAGTTTCAATTTATTGATGGATTGGATATTATTAGGGAGGTTAAACTGGGTGTTTTGCTTATCCTAAATGTTTCTGTCTATTTTATTTGGTTGGAGCGTAACTCGAGGAAACACATGGGGAGGGCTGTCTGTGCAATATCTCTATCTAAGAAGGTTTTTAGAGTTGTGTATCTTAAGCTTGAAACATGGAAATGGGGAAAGCAGATAAAAGAAAAGCTTATGT
>NW_021447647.1:0-278 GCF_001605985.2 Dendrobium catenatum
CACCTGATGCCTACTGTGACTGTTTTTATTAGAAGACGGGAAGCCTTAACGCACCTGATGCAATCCCCTACACGGGTACACCGAGATGCTGCTGAAATTTAAAACAAAATGCATGACTGACACAAATTTGAGAAAAAAACATAATCAAACTGATGGGGACATCGGTTGGAAAGTCTACCGTCGACGTGGTCGTAGATCGACGGCCACGATCTGCCAGATGTATTTCTGATTATTAGTTTGGTCATTTTATTTTGATGTATTTTTATTTCTGCATTTTT
>NW_021447648.1:0-346 GCF_001605985.2 Dendrobium catenatum
CTTGGCTATTCTCTCAAGAGGCACGAAGATTAAATGATAAAAAGATTGAGTGGCAGTCTAATTTGGACTATTTATACAAAAGACAAGAAAAACAACCCAAACCTGCAAGTATTCAATTCTGTATGCAGTGGATCGTCCTGGACGATTTTACTTAAATGATCTGAAACGACCCTATTTGAATATGTGTACGAAATGTCTTCGTACAGATGATCGTCCTGTATGAACTTGGTTCGTCCTGTATGAAGGGTTATTACAAGGTCGGTTCTAGAAACTGCTGAAAACTGTCCTAAGTCGGTTAATCGTTTGGATAAAAATTTATTCGTCTGGACGAAATTTTTACAGAGGA
>NW_021447649.1:0-461 GCF_001605985.2 Dendrobium catenatum
AATAGCAACCTTTTTAGGAATAAGCACATTCGAAGTACTAGAGAAAATTTTAGGAATAATGTTACAAGAAAAAAAATCTTGAACAGCAGCACATAAATGCTTACAAATGATGTTCCAAGCTTTTTTGAAAAAAAAAATGGTAATATAACCATTAGGGCCACCAATAGAATCCACCTTCATAGGAAAAATAGTCTGTTTAACTTCCTCAATGGAAGGAGGGATAATCAAAGCATTGTTATCATCCTCATTAATTATAGAAGGGATGAGGCAAGAATATTCAATAAGTATAGCCTCAAAATTTTTATTAAAAATATTGGTGAAATGATCCATAGAATACTAAGCAATTTCCCCAACATCCTCAGTATAACAACCATCAGAAAGATGGATTTTATGAATGAAATTTTGGCCCTAATCTTTTAAACCAAAGCATGAAATACTTTGTATTGTTATCACCCTTAATG
>NW_021447650.1:0-205 GCF_001605985.2 Dendrobium catenatum
TGTCTTTTACTTCTCTTTCCTGGTTGGCTTGAGGGGGCGGCTGATTTAGCTGTTTTGTGACATTTGAGAGCAGATTTTGGTGAGAAAATATTTGGAATGTAAAACCTGCGGGTTTTATTCTAGCTTGCGAGCTAGCCCCCTTTTTCTTCTCCTCTCTTTGAATTCGTTTCGGGCTTCTTATCTATTTCTTCTCTCCGCAAGTATC
>NW_021447651.1:0-232 GCF_001605985.2 Dendrobium catenatum
ATAACATATATTATTTGTATACATATTAATTTTTTCAGTATTAAGGCTAAAACTATTTACCATTATTTTTTTGTTACATATTGCATGTTAGCTTCTCATCTTACAACATTATTAATAATAATACAAAGACAATGATTGTAATATGCATTAAGTAAATGAAATTTAGAATTATATTTCATCAATTATGAAACTAGTAATAATATTGAATGAAGCTTGTAAACTTGCCACAAAG
>NW_021447652.1:0-279 GCF_001605985.2 Dendrobium catenatum
CTGTCACTGTTCTGGTCCCCTCTCATATTCTGATCAAGCTTTCTAGTGATCTAGATTATTGTAGGGTGTTCTGTCACCGCTCTTACCTTGTCTATAACTGCTATATAAAATTAACGAAGTGGTCTCCTAGTTTGTATATCGGTGTTGAGTCGTCGGTTATCCCGATATGGATTTCGTTTCCTTGTCTTTGGCCTCATTTCTTCGCTCCTCGAATTCTATTTGGGCTTGAAAAATTGTTTGGTAAGCCCTTGAAAATTGATGAAGCCACAGCTGTCGGTA
>NW_021447653.1:0-273 GCF_001605985.2 Dendrobium catenatum
GTGTGAGAGCAATCCTGCAAAACTCTCAAATGTTAGATCTGGGAACCCAAACAAGTTTGGGTTACCTTTTAGCAATTTATAATCAGATGCATGTATGATATGTCTAGGTTTATGCATCTTAGGTCTCCACACCAAATTAGATTTCATCTTTAAAGTACAGGTGTGAGCTATATGTCCCAAAAATCCACAATTATTACATTTAACATTAGAAAAAATATTCCTAAGTTTTCTTCCATTTGATTGTCTTCTAAGAGATTTTATGAATTTAGGATA
>NW_021447654.1:0-226 GCF_001605985.2 Dendrobium catenatum
CTGAAGTTTTTGATGAATTTGCGGTAGAAGTTAGCTAACCCGTGAAAACTACGAACTTCGAAAAACGATTGGGGTGCAGGCCAGTTCATAATTGCTTCAACTTTCGCGGGATCCATAGCTACTCCCTCTGCTGAAATGACAAAACCGAGAAAGCTAACCCGTGGCACTCCCAGTTCACATTTGGAACGATTGATCAATAGTTGCTGTGTCTGCAGTGTTTCAAAAA
>NW_021447655.1:0-252 GCF_001605985.2 Dendrobium catenatum
TGTGTTGATCTGGTAGTGATGGGGTCAATGGGTGGAGTTTAGGAGGGTTAATTTTGCCTTGGATTCAGCTTATGTCAAATCTATAAAAAAACTAACCAGTTATAGGAAAACACTTATGGAACTCAAAATATTTGATGGATTTTAGAAATTTCAAGTGGAGATGAAATAAGACATCTTCAGTGATATTTCTATTGGTTAAATTTTAGAATTTTCTAGGCATTTTGTTTTGAATTTTTAATTGATTGGACAAGG
>NW_021447656.1:0-982 GCF_001605985.2 Dendrobium catenatum
TGTGGCTTGGGATGAGATATGTAAACCAAAGAAATTTTGTGGGTTGGGTTTACATTCCCCTTTATCTAGAATTGGATCTCTTAGATCCAATGCGGCTTGGAATTTTCTTCAAAAACCCGACTCTTTATTTCACAAAACCATGAAGCACAAATATGGGGATGACATTTTACATGAAGCTCACCATAAAGCTGGCTCTAGTGCTTGGCATATCCTTTTAGATGGAGGAAAGGCTTTGAAGAATATTGCTAGGTGGAACATTGGCAATGGAAAGAGTATCAATGTTTTGAATGATAAATGGTTGCATGATAAATGTTTAAACCGTTGGCCCACTTTTATCAATTGTGTTTATCTTGAGAATGCCACAATTAGTGAGTTCCTTTTAAACAATGGAGATTGGAATTATTTCAAATTGCAAATAGCTTTCCATCAAGAAATTATTGAGATCATTTCCCAAATCAGCATTGATATAGAGGTTGATGACAACATTGAATTGATTAATTGGTGCTCGGGCAAGTCCGTTTCAGCTCTCTCTTTTGAATCTATTGTCTCTAATAGATTAAGTGATGATGAATATGGGTTCTTTAATTGGTTGATGAAGCTAAAACTAAACAAGAAGGTGGAAACTTTTTGGTGTAGACTTGGCAAAAAGGCAATCCCAACTAATGTTTTTTTAAAGAATCGAAAAATTTCAAATTTTATAAACTGTGCTAGAGGTTGTGATTCCATTGAGTCTTATGAGCATATCATGGTTAATTGTAAACACTTGATTGAGGTACTCATGAGAATTCATGAATGGGGTATTCAAATGCCTTTCTTCAATTCTTTGGATGATTGTTTGCATAGTTTAAAGGCTCTAACGGTTCAAAATTCTGGAATGGTGAAACTCTATTGCACAGTTGTTTACTTGTCATGGAAGAATAGAAATGAAATTCAGCACCAAAAAAGTGCTATACCGAGCTCTTTAGTTGCAGCTAATGCTCTT
>NW_021447657.1:0-262 GCF_001605985.2 Dendrobium catenatum
TGGAAAGAGAGAGAGGGGTAGAAAAGAAAGAGAACTTGTACTCTTCTTTAAAATTTTACTTTCCAAAAATCATTCAAACCCTTTTACTCTCAAAAATCTACACAACCCCTTTTCCAAAACTCTCACACTTTCACTTTTGAATTAATATTATATACTTTTTCAATTTTTATTCCGAGGCGAGAGAAAGAAAAAAAAAAGAAGAAGAAGAGAGGTAGGGAGGAAAAAAAATCTTTTACTTTTCAACACATACACTTTCCTCAAA
>NW_021447658.1:0-328 GCF_001605985.2 Dendrobium catenatum
GTGTCCTTTTCGTACATCGGGTTGCCTTTGTACCCGAAGTGCTTGTAGATCTTGATCACCACTGTCGTAGGTGTTATTCATACTTGTGTCCATAGTGATTCGTTGTGCTTACGAAGTTTTCACTGTTGTTATCCACAAATAGTTTGTAGTCATTCGCAGGGGACTGGTTGTATCCACTACGAGCTCCTGAAAATGTTTGCAGAGGATCCATTGCTTCTGCATCATATCCACCATTTCACCAATCTCGGGTGGTTTGATTGTACTTGTTTGTTGGGGGGCGGATCCTCCATCATTGGTCTCCCATATTGCCTTCTCAATCAACAGGCAT
>NW_021447659.1:0-217 GCF_001605985.2 Dendrobium catenatum
AAGTTGTGATAAATCCCTATCATCAAGATTCCATTCAGAAAATGGAAGAGGAACATTAACACCATTAAGTTTACCAGTCAGAGGTGTATAACCATCCTTAATAAGCATCCACATACGATAGTCAATAGATTATAAAAATATAGACATGAGAGTTTTCCAAAAATTAAAAGGAATATTATCAAACAAAGGTGGATGGGTAATAGAATTCCCTTCTGCA
>NW_021447660.1:0-257 GCF_001605985.2 Dendrobium catenatum
TCATATTTTTTGAGGATGTCCTTAACATATTTAGTTTGTCTAAGAAAAGTACCTTCCTCAAGTTGCTTAATGCTAAAACTTAGAAAGTAATTTAAATCTCTTATTAGACTCATTTCAAATTCACTACTCATTATTTTAGAAAAATCATCAGAAAGTTTTTTATTTGAAGATCCAAAAATGATATCATCCACATAAATTTGAATAATGAGTATATCTTTTCTAAATTTCTTTAAAAAGAGAGTTGTATCCACACTTCA
>NW_021447661.1:0-376 GCF_001605985.2 Dendrobium catenatum
CACCGGGAGCAGCTTTGTGAAGTTTGATGGTGAATGAGGAGAAGATTTTCTTTTTAAAATAACAAAAGGGGACTAGCCCAAATTCATTCAACTAAAAAGAGATTACAACCAAGCTCCAGCTGAGCTAAACAGAATTACTACAAAAAATAGCAAAAGAACAACGACCTTAATAGGGAAAAGGTGCAACAAAGGCTGCAATGGTGCCAGCCGAACTCAAGAGCTTTCTACACCCACACGTAGCCAATAAAGGGTCGTCCATTGAGGCTACAAGTCAAAACCCAAACAAAAGATATCCAACAAGCAACACCCACCACCCAAATAAAAGCTTGGAACAGAAAGAGTGTATGCCACCAAGGTTGCCAGCAAGCAAAGGCCA
>NW_021447662.1:0-494 GCF_001605985.2 Dendrobium catenatum
AGTGTGTGTATAATGTTTGAATAAACTTGTATATAATATGTATAATGCTTGTAAATAATATGTATAGATCTTATACATATAATGTATAAAGTTGTATACAGTGTATATAATACTTGTATAAATTTATACATAATGTGTATAATACTTATACATAGCATGTATAAGCTTGTACATAGTTTTTATAATGCTTATAAATTGTGTTTACAAACATTTACATAGTGTGTATATTGCTTGGACATAGTGTGTAAAAATTAAATATATAGCGTGTATAAACATAAACATGGTGTGTTTAAAATATATCAATGGCGTGTATAAATATGTACATAATGTGCATAAACTTGTTCATAGTTTGTATAATCCTTATACATAGTATGTATAATGCTTGTAAATAGTATTTATGATGCTTGCACAAAGAATGTATAAACTTATACATAGTGTGTATAATTATTGTACAAATTTGTACATAGTGTGTATAATATTTATACATAGTATCT
>NW_021447663.1:0-673 GCF_001605985.2 Dendrobium catenatum
GTCCGAGTCCAAGTTCAATCATCCTTTGGGTTCAACCAAGTCCAAATATAGCATTATGTTCACCCGAAATTTTGGCAGCCTTCCGGCGTCTCTCCCGTTTAGGGGAAAACTACGGAAAACTGAGCCTTTTCCACCACGCTAAGAAAAACGTGTATGGTAGATGCCCTCTTTCGAGGGCACCGCGACCGTGTAATTTTTCGATCCCCCACCACGCTAAGAAAAGGGTGTATGGGTGTTTTTTGCAAAAAAGTATTTTTTTTTAAAATATTTTGCAAGAAAGACAGTTATTTCCCCGCAAGCGGGTACTTATGGGTATCCTCGCTTTGTCGTACACATCGCACCGGGCTCCTATCCCACCACGTTAAGAAAAGCGTGTATAGGAGAGGTTTCCAAGGCGATACGAATATCAAAGAAGGAATTAGGTGATTACTCGCTTCGTCGCAAACGTCGGGACGCACGTCCTCCCACCACGCTAAGAAAAGCATGTATAGGTGGTCGTTTTCTCTCGACGAATGCGTTGAAATGGGTTCTCGAAGTTTTAGGGTTTAGGAGGGATTATACCTGCACGGGGTCGACGGTGTTGGTTCGAGGATCGAGGTAAGAGAGTTCTCTTTTCTCTTTTTTTTTGTAATTAATTATAATTAATAATAATCAATTATAATTAAGTTTAATT
>NW_021447664.1:0-308 GCF_001605985.2 Dendrobium catenatum
TTTGAAAACCCTATTCATCAGGGCCTGGAAAGTCGCTAGAGCGTTGGTGAGACCAAAAGGCATTACCAAGAACTCATAATGTCCGTCATGAGTTCTGAAAGCCGTCTTGGGTACATCCTCCCTCTTCATCCGGATTTGATGGTAGCCTGACTTCAAGTCTATCTTGCTAAAAATTACAGTCCCGCTCAATTCATCTAAGAGCTTGTCGATGATGGGTATAGGAAACTTGTCCGGGACAGTCTCCTTGTTGAGTGCTCTGTAGTCCACACAAAACCGCCAGCTGCCATCCTTCTTCTTTACCAACAGGA
>NW_021447665.1:0-882 GCF_001605985.2 Dendrobium catenatum
TTGATCGAAATCGAATTAGATTGAGTCGATCGACATCAACGAATCAAAAAATCGAGCTTGATTTTAGTTCATTTTGGAGTTGAATTGAAATTGGATTGAATTGATTTTGATTCGAGTTGAGTAATAGGTTCGAGTCGATTCTACGTCATTAGGTGTCCACCTAAGGGAAATCCTGCGGGTGCAACATCTACACTAGGCTACGAAAAACCTATGTGCTAGAATTGAATACGGGGAAATTGACCTCAGTAATGAGGTCAACACTATCTAGGTACCACATACTCTCACGAGGCCTTTTGTGAGAGCTTTCCTACAAAATTATCAAATGTCAGATTTAGGAACCCAAACATGTTTGGGTTTTTTCTTATGGAAAGTAGAATGCAATGCATGCTGTGGATCATGTAACTTAGGTCTCCAGACCCAATGTGAGCTATGGTGAATGGTGCAAGTTTGTGCTATGTGTCCTAGTATGCCACATGAAAAACATATAACTCCAGGTAAAGGATGCATTATTCTACTCCTATGATGATGCTTTTTATGTGATGCATGAAATGAAGATTTTTATTTTCAAAGGTTTTTAAATTTTTTATATTCTTTTTCTAACTCAAAATGAAATAATTTTAAAGAATTATGAGAATCAGATAACTCAGCATGCTTTTTATTTAACGCATCAAACTCATAAAGTATTGTCATGTGATTTGAATCAATTGTTGAATGATCTTTGAGAGGAATTTTATGCCCTTTTTATAAATTAAAAAATTTTGATTTCAGGCTAGCATGAGTTTTCTTAAGTTTCTTATATGATGCATGTATTTTTTCAAAAACTTTAAGGAGTTGCTCATAGGTTAGTTCACATACCTCTTCTTGGTCACTTTGACCAAGATT
>NW_021447666.1:0-305 GCF_001605985.2 Dendrobium catenatum
TCACAACCTGAGGATGAAGACGATATTGCATTAATGATTAGACAATTTAGAAACTTTTTAAAGAGGAAGCAGAAGAGATGCCAGTAATGGAATAGAGGTAAGTTTAACAAAAATGACAATATTTCTAATGAAGTGATTTATTATGAATGCAAGAAACTAGGTCATATCAAGACTGATTGCCCAAAACTCAAAGTCACTCCTAGAAAGGAGAAGGTAGAGGAGAAACCAGTTATAAAAAAGGGCAAGAAGAAGTTTCAAAGAGCTTTCTGGGCGGACTCACCTTCAGACTCATCTGAGACTGAAAA
>NW_021447667.1:0-256 GCF_001605985.2 Dendrobium catenatum
TAACAGCAGGGAAAATCCATCGAACAATCGAATCAACCCAATAAATCAACCTAACAATTGAAAATAAATCTATATAATGAAATCATCAGGTCAATTGAACTCAAATCAATACAATCAGCTTCATAAAGGAAATCTATTCTACAATAAACCAAATCCATACGGCAACAATCCATTCAATCAATCAGTCGATAATCGGCACGATGAATCAATATATCAATATATCAATATCATGTCAGGATCTGTCGTATCAATAGTA
>NW_021447668.1:0-208 GCF_001605985.2 Dendrobium catenatum
GTCCAAATTCATGATATGTAAGGGTGTCAATTTTTGACACGACCTGAACTCGACACTGAAAAATCCGGGTTAGGGTCAACCTAGACTTGAAACAGGTCGGGTTCGGGTTGACCCAGCAACCCAAAATTGACACGAAAACTCCTATTTGACTCGAAAACCCGATTTTTACTCGAAAATTGAAGATTGACCCGATTTTTGACCCGAAAAC
>NW_021447669.1:0-258 GCF_001605985.2 Dendrobium catenatum
GGATGGGGGACGGAACCAGATTCGTGATACTCCGGTATTGGAAGATTCGGAGTCGGATGAGGGAGTAGAGCAATTCACTGCCGTCGAATTTTCAGCGTCAGAAGACGACGAGACTCATACTCGTCGGAGAAGACAGAGAGGAACTATGCTCCCTCATAGTGATTTTCGCGTCAAACTGGACATTCCGTTCTTTGATGGCAAGCTGCACATTGAGGATTACCTGGATTGGGAGCGTGCGGTGGAAACATTTTTTGAATA
>NW_021447670.1:0-291 GCF_001605985.2 Dendrobium catenatum
TCGTGGGAGCATAAGGATAACTGGACATAAGGAGGCTTGAAGCTCAAAATTGCTTAAACTCGCTGCTTTATCACTTGCTTGAAATTTTTAGCTTTTGTGTTATTTTTTTATTTTGTTTTTGTGCTGACTTTGTGTTATTTTAGTTTGCGTTGTTTTCATTTTTTTATGTGTTTTGTCTTTCACATTATTCTTTAAAATTGGCCTTCCATATGATGAATCTTTTCAAGCTTTTAAATATTGGAAGTTTTTGGAGCTAGGGTTTAGCTTTTCTAAATTGGTTAAAGGGAGTAA
>NW_021447671.1:0-1281 GCF_001605985.2 Dendrobium catenatum
TTTGAAATGCATTCTTGTTATATAAGAGAATTTCAAATACAGATGTAAGCATGCACTGATAACTATGTACATAAAATTTTGATCATTACAAAGTACATTAGCCATGAAATTTTTATGCATGATACTTCTTTAAATGTCGGTCGTTGATAGACGGCATGGGTTTCTGATCATTGAGATCGAATAACTCATAAGATTCTCCGTGAAACACTTTCTAGATAACAAAGGAACCCTGCCAATTGGATATGAATTAGCCACCAATTTTTTAGTGTGGGATGATTGATCTCCTCAGCACCAGGAACATAACACTCGACCTTTTGATGTATTAGCTCATCAAATATACATGTCATTACCCATTTATAGGTGACACTAGTGTTCTTTAGGATAAAAGGCATGATTGTGTAGCAGAATATGCCTATAGATGTTCTGAATCATGTATATGTTTCATCTTAAGTCGGCATCTTGATTTGATTGCATCACCTTATTAATGTCCCAAAAATTGATGCAGATACGAATCTGAACATTCTTCTTCACAGGGATGATATTGGTGATTCCATCGACATGTTTTCTTCACGGATGAAGCGCATATCTATGAGATTTCTTCTCTCTATAATAATCTGTTTTTCAATCTCCATTCTTATTCTTCTTGGAGTATGTTTGACAAGTGATGCATTTGGTTTAATTGTTAATCCGTGAACTGTCACGTCAGGGGATAAGCTAGACATCTAGCGTATGTCCAAGCAAAGCAATCCCTAAATTTACATAAAATCTTTTTCATTTCCTCCGCTTGCTCTTTGAGAAGAACGTCACTGATGAAGGTCGGACGAGGCTCTTCTTTAGTCTGTGAGGATATAGTTGCGAAGTGATGGAATTTCTTTGAGGATTCCTCAAGGCGTCGACCATCAAGAATATTTTTTAAAGGGGTCATCTTTGGTACCCACTTTTGATAAATTTCTTTAATGGCGGATCTCTAATAGAACACATTAGATGTTACACCATTGTATAAAAAAAAATTTCTAGAGATGTGGCTCTCTATATTTATTTTTACTTATGTTGGGACCTTTCGGCGGTGGATTCTTGGATATGCATCCAAGTGTCACACCCTGATGCTCACCGTATACATCTTTATTCTTTCTTTGCTCTACCATAATAAACGATGATAGCTTTTAGCTCTATCGGGACCTTTCAGTGATGAATCTATGGACATAAAGACCAAATGTCACAACTCAATGTTCATCGTATACATATTTATTCTTTCTTCGCTCTACCATCATAAAAGATAGT
>NW_021447672.1:0-302 GCF_001605985.2 Dendrobium catenatum
TCGGGTCGGGTCGGGTTCAACCCAAACCCGACGGGTTAACTCGAATTGACACCCCTAGTTTACCATAAACAATAAAAATGCCAAAATTTTAAGATGAACAGGTTTTACGTTACTTTTACAAAGACTAGTACGAAATTTAAAAAATATGAAAACGAGCATATGCGTGATTGGGTTCGGGCATATTAGGCTTGTTCCGAATATCCCAGGTTTTTTTTTGTTTTCCGAGTTAGCTTCGACGTATTTAATTAAATTTGGTTAAAAATTTAATGAAAATTTTAAAAGATTTGTGAATAAAGTTAATT
>NW_021447673.1:0-361 GCF_001605985.2 Dendrobium catenatum
TTCCTCGCCATTTGTCTGCTCGATCAGAAGCAAAGACAATGATTGTAGCTTGCTCGTTTTGAAGGTATCAATCTTTCTCCCTTTTGTGTGCTTATTTTGCCAAATCCCATAAATCTGCTAAGCCGAAAGAGGGGAATAGAGGATCTAACTAGCTGTGAGAATTAACGGTTCACTAAATCCTGATTAGAAGGATTTAGCATAAATCCTGCTCAATTTTTGCAAAATCCTATTGCCAAACAGTTAACATAAATCTTGTATTAAAGCAGCTTTTTTATTATTATTTATAATTAATTATAATTAATAGATTTAGTATTATTAATTATAGATAAATAATTAATTATAGTTAATTAATTATTAATAA
>NW_021447674.1:0-229 GCF_001605985.2 Dendrobium catenatum
AAATTAAGACTAGTTAGATACGTGCTAAATGCTTAGCGTATAATAGCAGCAATTTTTAAATTTTTTTCAAGATTTAGAAATTAACTACAATAAACTTAAAGCGCATTGTGGGATAATGATGACGAAAAGATCCCATGATTATATTATCCCAGGTTGTTATGGTCCCTATTCTACTTAATCAGAGGAGATCAACAACACAACTTGATCAAAAGAGCATTCTCAGCAACCA
>NW_021447675.1:0-608 GCF_001605985.2 Dendrobium catenatum
TTGAGCTATGAAGAGGTACCAGAGTGCATTTTTGAGCGTAAAGTTTGATGATGAGCATTAAGTACCTGCAGCTGTTCCAAAGATGATGTATGAATTTGCGTACCAAATTCTTTTAAAGTGGATAGTATGTAATAATTGGGCCAAATTCTTTTAAAAGGGATAGTATGTAATAATTGAACTCGGACCGCTCGATCAAGGTATTTATCAAATTTGTATTTTCGTTTTTGAAATACGAGGATAATTTTGTATTGATAAAATTTTCATCTTGTAATTTTGTATATGTTATAAAAAGTGAGATTATGAACGTTTTGTGTATTTATTTGAGATTTTTCGTCAAATGATTTAAAAAAATCAATATTTTTTTCCTATTAAAATTTTTATTTTGACATCTAAATACATAGCTTTAGTTCAATTAAAGCTTTGGAATATTGTTTTATACGATCTCTCATAATTTAGTTAATTTTTTAAAATATGAAATTTAGCTTAGTAAGGTTTTTTTTTTTCCTTCCGTTAGGATATTTTAATACTTTCTGAATTAAGTCAAATTATGATTTATTTACTTTAATGGATCGGTGATAAATATGATTATGTCATTATTATTATTATAG
>NW_021447676.1:0-2002 GCF_001605985.2 Dendrobium catenatum
TATCATTTTAAATTATTGACCTAAATATGCATTTATTGGGATTCAATTTTGATATATGCATTTAGTAAACATTATTTATAAAAAATTAAATTGGTATTCAAACATCTCTCAGAGGAGAAATCTATATCGGATTCTATTGCCTATAAATAAGATTGAATTATCACTACTAAAAACATTAATGTTTTCGCAGCAGTTTATAGCAACGGTTTTAACTGATGTTAAATTCACCCTTTAGCAGTGATTTTAACACATGCTAACAGCGCTGCTAAAGCCTCCCTATAGCAGCACTTATAAACCCACTGCTAAAGCCTCCCTATAGCAGCACTTATAAACCCACTGCTAAAGCCTTTGAGCGAACGCAAGTACAACGGATTTGCAGCGGTTTCTAAACCGTTACAAATAAATTCATAGGTGTTTAAACCGCTGCAATAGACTATCAAAAATACTGTAAAAGCCTGATTTATAGTAGTATGCCAATATCCAATGCTTTCTAATCCTTCAATCTCTCTAGTGCCATTGAATCCTGAGAGAACAATTTATGAACAATTTGTGTTTTAAGGACTACTTGTATTTAACCTGTACCCAGCAAGCTTGAAAAGCTGGCCTTTGCTTCAATATAACTCATCTATAATAAATGGCTTGGGTCATAAGTCTCTTTGGTGATGGTATATTAGTTGGGTTAAGAAAGGTGCAGCTGCAGGAATAATCATAGCTCTCTTAATTTTGTCCTCCTAACTTCTTTCTGTATAGATGGCAACTCTTACATGTTGGATTGGCTCAGCTTGTCATTATTGAGATACCTTTTATTAGAAGCCCAAGCACTACAGGAAATTCAGCTATTACTGGCGATTCTTACCGGTGGTTTACCTAGTTTTACCGGCGGTTTAAAAAAAAACCGGCGGCTTTTCGGCGGTTTATAAGCCGCCGGAAAAAACGGCGTCGGAAACCGTTGCCGGCGGTTTATTTCTCCGACGGCTTTCCGGCGGCTTTTCGGCCGTCCAACCTCCGGCAGCAGCTAAATTTCCTGTAGTGAAGAAAGAAAAAAGAAATGAATTAAGGTTCAAATAATGGCATGAAGGCAGAAGAGGTGGTAGAGGGGATAGTTCTTCTTTTGTGTTTATCTTCCATCCCTCTTCATTAAGACATCCAATGAGTATCTATAAAAATCAAAGAGTGGTTCAAAGTAGGATAACATATTGATTATTCATATATTGCACTTATCTCAAATTTAATTCAAAGAATTTAAGCGCAAAGGTATTAATACATTTTGTGTGATGTGAAAAACTCTAGATATGTATTAGTATCTCCTTTCTTTTAATGTTTAGGTACCAACTGACGAGCAAAACTTATAGCAAAGGAGAAAGAAAGCGAAAAAGATGTAATGTTTTAGAAGGAATTTGTTGTGTGAGTTTTATATATAATAGTGCATTGTAAGTAGCCTAATTTTGAGCACATTAAAATTTGATTTTATATGATAAATTCTCAACAAAAAAACACATATTTAACATCTACGGAAGTTTATTTAGATTTCATTTGAGATAATTTTCTTACTGTTTTCTATAACAACAGTTAAAAACTGTCCCAAATGAAACCTTATAGTCGACTATCATTTTCAGATCTGTCTGCTTTATTCACATTCAAAATGTCTTTTGAACATCCTATTTAAAACACCGAAAGCAAACCAGCATAAATAATTTTGTTACTTCAACTAAAGTACTCCAGAACTCCAGTGGAAAGAAACAGAATTTACACCATTTGAAGGAAAATTTAAACGAAAGAAAAAAACTGCTATGGAAATGAAAGGCTGTTTATATTTACAGTTCAATCACTCAGCATTTTTTAATTGAATTGGTAGTTTCTTAACACCAACTCAAAATCTAGCCGTTAGAAATTTGATAACACTGCAAAAGGGTTGAGTTGGTGCTTTATTATGAGAATTTGACAAAATATTTATGGGTTCTAATGATTATACAGACTAACCATTAAAGCACATCAAAGCATT
>NW_021447677.1:0-308 GCF_001605985.2 Dendrobium catenatum
TGGAATACTAGGGACAGCAACCTAACACAATGGCAAAAGTTGTCTAAGTGTTTAGGGTGGGTTGTAGAGTGTGGAAAGCAAATTAACGAAGGGTTACGGGCACCTAAAAGCACTAAACAGAGCAGGAAAAGTCCTGGACAGCAAAGTTTTATAAGGTGGCAAGTGACTTAGGTGAGTGGGTGGGTGGCAAGTGACAAGGACAACACTTAGGTAACTAAATATGCTTGATTACAATGAAAATAGCATGCAGAAAATTAAGGGACAGCAAAGTAAAACCACCAAATTAGCTATCTAAATGGTGATATGCA
>NW_021447678.1:0-213 GCF_001605985.2 Dendrobium catenatum
ATTATATACTCAAATGCATATAATTTATTTCTTTCACACTAGATGTGTCCTATAGTGAATAGTGGAAGTGTGGGCTATATGACATGGCAGGTGATAAGAATTACACCAAATACCATGAAAAGAATTTACTAGTTTATATGCATTATGGTGCCTCTTTTTTTTAAAAAAAAAAAATTGCAAATTACATTAATAGAAAAAACTATTAAAAACTAC
>NW_021447679.1:0-498 GCF_001605985.2 Dendrobium catenatum
GGGTCAATAGAAGTCGACAGGGTTCGAACTATTAAGTAAATATAAAGTTGTGGCGACCGGTATATTTGCTTTAAAACATTCACATTAGGCCATCAAGGCCTACAACAATATGAATTCACTAATAAAGGCACGAAGCCTATAAAACCCGATCCTCGATCAGCCGCTTGGTCGAGTTGACAGAGTTCAATCAACAAAAGAGGAAATAACCCCAAAAACACCCCGATGATGGCCGTGTTGAATGCAGATCTCAACCGAAGGGGTTCCCAAACATTTTAAAATATCTCCCAAAAGTCCACACAAAATCCAAAGCTCCACCTAAATACCCACAAAAATCCAAAAATCCATAAATTCCAAAATCCCAAAAATATTTAAAAATTGAAATAAATCCATTATCACTTAAAGCAAAATTCATCCACCCTCCGCAACAGTTTGCCGGGGTGGACAAATTCAAATTTACTTATGCTCACAAAAGAGCCAAATGCCTAGTCGAAAATATCA
>NW_021447680.1:0-210 GCF_001605985.2 Dendrobium catenatum
CCTTACTTAGAAAATTTCTTATTTAGTTGTTTTATTTTATTATTATACGGATATTATAAATGTTTCAAAACTTTATATATTATATGCATGATTGTATATAATTTAGATTTCAAGACTCTTAAAAGTTAAATTTTAAATAATATGAGGATATTAATAAGTTAAAAATAAGATATTATAACTAATTATTTAATTAATTATAATATTTTCAAA
>NW_021447681.1:0-284 GCF_001605985.2 Dendrobium catenatum
TCTCAGGTCAAGGCAGCAGCCAAAGGTCTTGAAAAAGTTGAACAAGAGCTCTTAAATAGAAGAGCTTCAAAGGAGCTCATTAATTGATAGTAGCCGACTTTATCGTCCAGGCCGATATGGACATCGGCCTGGCCGATCAGTACAAAACTTAGAGGATCGGCCAGAGCATCGCCTTGGATACACTCCTGGTCGATTGAAATTTGGCTTGATCGTCCCGGCTGATATCACGATCGTCCTGGCCGATCAATTCAAATCAGAGGCAAATCGTCCTGAGCATCGCCCTA
>NW_021447682.1:0-596 GCF_001605985.2 Dendrobium catenatum
TTCTATTTCCGGCTGAAGGTGGGGCATGCGAATGAGAAGGGACAGAATGGATTCGGTCCCTTAAAGCCTTGGGCGGTTAGGGATTTCTAAAAGGCCATAATATCCTTGTATGCCTTAGTTTCCTAAAGACCCTTATGGGGGCTATTAAGTAATTTTTACATTAATAATCTTTGGTGATTTTTATCTCCCAAACTGTGTGAAATTTACTATAAGTTCTTTATAGCAAATTGATCGAAACTAAATGTACAATTTTATAAAATTAATTTCGTCGAAATCCAACAACATCGAAAATTTGCTTAATTTTGTCACGATGCGTCACAAAGTATTGTTGTGCTACGATTTAGCATTTTCGGGTTTTACACCAACCTCCCCTTGCGGGGAGGACTTTGAGAGGTTGCCGATATTATCCCGGGAGATTGGGAAGATTACCGAGAGCTTTTTTCCAGTCTACTACTGCGCCTCAATGCATTTGGGGATAACTAGCTAGCTCTAGGTTCGAGTGGCATTTCACCCCTAACCGCGAACTTTTATTTGGTTCGGTGAACGTACGCTCCTCTATGTTCGGCCACCAACGTTTTAGCGCCACGTAGCATGAA
>NW_021447683.1:0-515 GCF_001605985.2 Dendrobium catenatum
TTAGCCAAGGATTGTGAATCCACCACAATAACAGGAACCTCAATTAGAGGATTTCTAGCTACTCTAACATCAGATGCAATGTCTACAGTGGTAGATGCTAAAACAGGGGGAAAAAAGGAAGAGCATTTGGTGAAAGACCAACCATAACAGCATCCGAGACAAAACCGCCAGCTACTCTATCAACAGAGTCATCCACAACCATAACATAGTCTAACCCGCCATCAACAGTAGGCAATAAAGCAGTTTCAGGTTCCGAAATAACACCATCCAAACATGATAAAAGACAATCATCCACTATTCCAGGACCAACATTAGCACCAGCTACAGTAACAGGGGAAATCCCAATCGCAGGGGAACAACCCGAAATCTGAACTGAACGCAAAACTTCACAGAAACCATCAGAATTATCAACAAGAGCCGTAGCAGCAGCCATCGAAATATTACCACCAGCATCCAAAACATCCGTAACGACCCCAGAGATATCTAAATTCTCATCCAAAGGAACAATCAAATCC
>NW_021447684.1:0-343 GCF_001605985.2 Dendrobium catenatum
AATAAACACTTAACATAAACACTAACACAACAAAACATAAAAACACAACACGAGTACAACAAAGACAGTAAAATTCACCTCTACTGTTCTGGAGCAGGAGGAGGAGGAATGCCACCGAAAAGGTTGAAGTAGGAGGCCATCAACATTACATTGGTATTGATATCATGTACTTCATTTCTAATGATACCAATGTCTTGTGTACAGACTTTTGACTTGACCGATCGTACATACGAACAAAAGTTTGTACAGACTATCTAAAAATAATTCGTTTAAATGTCTCTTGAAAACCGTCCCCTACACTGAAACGACATCTGTTTGTCTAGACGAACCAAAATTTTATACA
>NW_021447685.1:0-287 GCF_001605985.2 Dendrobium catenatum
TGAGTATAAACTCCCTAAATAATTTTCAAATGGTTCACAGAATCAAACTTTTTACTGTTAAACAGAATCAAACAAATTTTCAACAAATTTCTTTGAAGGAATCAATGCATATGTTCACAGAAGTAATTGTTCAATGTCTTTTTCAATCTTATTTTTAACTCTATATGCTTTAACACGTGTTTGTTAGAACTAAAGTGATACAGAATATGTTGAAAGTGTTAAGGGAACCTTACATACTCAGAATTGATGGGAATCAGTGTGGAGGCTTTAGCAGTCTTAGTGGAGAT
>NW_021447686.1:0-308 GCF_001605985.2 Dendrobium catenatum
ATCAAATAGTAATTTACATATAAGTTTTTAATTTTTTATTTAAATTATTAATGAAATTTTAAAGATTAATCTTATAATTTCTATATACATAAAAGAGAAATAAACCACATGTAAAATTATAAAAGCATGTTATAAACTATCAATTTGTGCCCTCGGTAATAAAAATTTCTAACTCCGCCTCTGATTGTTGAAGACTGTAATTCAAAATTTGGTCAAAGTAGAGGTGCCAATTAATAACTCGATTCAAATCCGACTTAAAAATTTTAAGTTCAAATTGACCTATTTAATAAACATGTCTGATTCGGGTC
>NW_021447687.1:0-218 GCF_001605985.2 Dendrobium catenatum
AATTAGAAAATCAGGGTGCTGCCCTCTCTCTCGATTCACAAAACATAAATACTCCTCCAAAATTTGATCTCACCTTAGACCAAGACAGTGACCCTGAGGCAGATATCTCAAAAGTTAAAAGTGACGAGCCTGAATTAATAATGTATGAAAAGCTCAATAGAAGGATTGAGGCCCTTTCTTTGACCCCACTGTCGGCAGGCAGGATTGTAGGGTTAGAA
>NW_021447688.1:0-257 GCF_001605985.2 Dendrobium catenatum
TTCTTTGCTGAGGCATCTTAACCACGTTTGGTCAAAAGAGCGTCGATACAGAGTTTCATTTACATAAGCGAATGATAAGGCTCTCTATCTAATTTGAGCAGCGAGAGACTTATCATCTGGAAGCCTACCATGTTTTAAATACTCTATGAAGGGATCTCTCCAATCTGACTCCTCATCCACAGCAAACACTTCAAGGGTCTGATTGGGAGTAGACAAGTCTGCGGGGCACAGAGCTTGATGTTACTGGACAATAATAG
>NW_021447689.1:0-431 GCF_001605985.2 Dendrobium catenatum
CCCTTTGTGGAACCATCCTAGTTCTACGTTCTACCTTTCTTTTCCTTTGGGTTAGGTGATGCCTTCCCTTAGGATTGGAATTACTTGTGGTGAATAACATCCTTTATGTCACAAACTTAGTACCCACTCAACTCCTTTCCCTATGATTTGGCTCTCCTTCTCCTTAGAATCTTGATCTGCAATTCCATCCTTCCATTCGGTCAACACTAATATGTGCAGCAGAAGTTCCTTCTACTACACATATTTGGGTTCATTTATTGGCATTATTTTTGTATGAGTTCCTAAGGACATTTTCCAATTCTTTGATTTGTGATCCAATAGAGGACAATTGTACACTTTTCATCCATAGAGATCCCAATCCACTCTTAATCTAGCCCTCAATTAACACTCAAACAAATCTTAATCAACAACCTATCCAACCCTCACTCATG
>NW_021447690.1:0-253 GCF_001605985.2 Dendrobium catenatum
TGATTTTAATAAGAGTTTGACCAGATTATTGACCTTTCGACTTTGACTAATTTTTTAAGGTTTCACATTTTTGTAAAAAATTATATTTTAATTTGAGTTGAATGCCTTTCAATTTGATAAATTTGGGATTTTTTAAAATTAGTTATGATTTTTGGAAATTTGAGAATTTATTGAATTTTTAAAATTATTTTAATTAAGGGCATTTCAATGATTTTGATCCAAATCTATCCCAAACCTCTTGGAATCAGTCCCA
>NW_021447691.1:0-909 GCF_001605985.2 Dendrobium catenatum
TTTTACCTGTATACCGATTTTGATTTGACCTGAAATCTGATCGTAGGCTCTTAAGGACTCATTTAAAACTATTTCTACTTAAACAAAAAATTAAAATATTTAAGCTCACATAGAAACTCTAACGCTTTAAGAAGTAAGCCCGGGACCGCCGAGAGTTCTCATTTCAAAACTCTTCTTTCAAATTAAATCATTTAATCGAGTCAATTAGCACGCATCGCATTAGCAACAAATTTAAAAATATCTAAAACCTTAATTGCATTAGCTTAAGCATCAACACCCAATATAAGTCAAAGGGCCAATTAGTATCGACTCTAGATGTCGGCCCTATTCTCAAAATCTTTTCTTAAACAACGTCCCGACCACTCAACATTAAAAGACTGGACTCATATTTTAAATTTCCTAGGTGGTTTAGCTGGCTCTCCAATCCAGGCCGGGGTAAGTCAAAATTTGCACTGCATTAGCTAGGTTCGGGTCACTTTTCAGTACCCAATTTAAACTTAGGTTTCAAGGCTGGCTCGGGCCATAAGACCTCAATCTCCGGGAATCGAATCCTAACTTTCTAATAAAATTAACCATTCAAACTTAAATTACTTTCAATCAAATTCAAGCCCAACACTTAGGATAGATTGAGGTGTTTTTGAAGTAATTCAGAATCCTAAGACGCCTCCTACCCTTCTTCCTTTGACTCCAGAAATAAGTGTTCAAGCATCAAACTAATCCCGATTGAAAATTCTAACCCTTAACCTCCTTTGATATCGAACTTTGAAACTCCAGATAAAATTTTTACCACTATTTTATTCGAGAGTGTTCGTAGGAAAAATTCTAATTTTTCTATGATGTAATTAACTACGAGGGCTTACGCTCATAGGAGATTTAGAAACCCAGATCTAATTTTCAAAATCAATTTTT
>NW_021447692.1:0-249 GCF_001605985.2 Dendrobium catenatum
CGCCGGAAAATTCCGCCGGTAATAAGTGATTTTCCTTTAGTGCCAATACAAGGCTCAGTAAATGAACAGTCGAGGCTCCCAGCACCCCTTAGTCTGGCAGGGACCCTCCAAAAGGAAACAGCTTCTTAACCAATGATTGCCACAGGCAGACCAGGGATGCGAGCCCAAGCCACATCATCGCCCAGCCCACCAAAAAATACCACAATAAATCATAAAACGGAGAGAAACAAACAAAATTATCTTTTACGA
>NW_021447693.1:0-232 GCF_001605985.2 Dendrobium catenatum
TCCTTATAAACAAGGCTGCCCATTTGATTTAAATTTAAATTGGGATTTATAACTTTTGTAGAAAGTAACCCAAGTATTGGGACTTATAGCTTTCGTAGAAAGTAGCCCGTTAGTGGGTCTTACAACCTGATCCTTATAAATCAGGCTGCCTATTTGATTTAAATTTAGATTGAGATTTATAACTTTTGTAGAAAATAACCCAAGTATTGGGACTTATAGCTTTCGTAGAAAG
>NW_021447694.1:0-228 GCF_001605985.2 Dendrobium catenatum
AAGTTCCAAACCCTTAAGAGCAGTGGCAGAGCTAAAATTTTTTATCTGTGAGGGCACAAATTTAAAATTTTTAAAATGCCCTCAAGCTTTTCATTTGAGCTTGAAATTGACATTGGAGTTTTAATTTTTTTATAATAGTTGTTATAAGAAGATAAATTTTATAATATTAAAAAATTTATTGTCATTCTCACCTAAATCAATTTCATCACAAATTTATTTGGACTACAT
>NW_021447695.1:0-398 GCF_001605985.2 Dendrobium catenatum
TCCACATCAACCACAACAGACAGAAATCCGTACAAAACCAGAATACAGAACTGACAGAACAGAACAAAACGAATCAAATCAGGACAGAAATCATACAGATCAGATCAAATCAGAACAGAACAGAAATACATTACATTAGAGCTGACAGAACGTGCAGAAATCAGAAATCAGATTAAATCATATCCAATCAGAAGTCATAAGTCATGCAGAACAGACAGAATCGTACGGAAATCAGAAATCATGTCAATTCAGAATATATCAAAAGTCAGAACAGATCAAATCAGAACAGATTAAATCAGAACAGATTAAATATCAAATCAGAACAGATTCCCTGGCCCTGACAGAATCTCAACGGATTCTAGCCCCTTATGCCTCCCTTCCCAGACATTGACAGAATC
>NW_021447696.1:0-1173 GCF_001605985.2 Dendrobium catenatum
TTATTCGTTAATATATAATTATAATTATATTATAATTTTCGGATTAAATTAATTATGTAAATTATAAAAACAAAATTTTTATCAAAAATCCAAATTCATGCTTTAAAAACATTTCTAATGTCCTTAGGAATAATTTTTGTAAAAACATCTTTAAGGAATTAAAGTTTCTGTGAAAACCCTAACTTTTCGATTTCCAAAATTTTCCCCCAAAATTGTTGATTCTACCGCTAAAATGCTTTTCTAATCATTACCTAATAATTTCTCAAAGAGATTTTGGAAGAAAATGAGAATTTGGAAAAATCCTAGAAATTTAATCTCAAATAACTTTGAGATTTAGAAAGATTTGATTTAAAATAATCGTACCTTAAGACTCCTTTCGTCGTCCTCTTCGATTTGGACTAATTTTCTCGCCAGAAGAAAGCCGCCGGAGAGCCCGTCGCCGAGCCTTAGCCGCTGTCCGTCCGCCCCTTTACCGCTTGGTTCGGGTGTCGTGCGAAAGAATGAGAGGGGGAGGGGTTTGGTGAGTGTAATATGATGGGTTAATGCCTAAAGACCATTATGCCCTCACTTAAGTGGATTTGTCTTTTTATTCGCATAGGGGTAAAATCAGTATTATCAAATTAACTAAAGTTATATACATCAAAACGATTAGAATTTTATGTAGAATTTTAGAAAATTATTTCCATCAAATTCCGTTAACTTTGAAAATTTCACTTAAGTCTCGCCGTGACACGTCGAAAAGTGTGCGACAACCTACGAACGTTGTTTTCGGGTTTTACATTGGGTTTAAACTCAGATTGTCTGTTCAAATTGTTCAAGCCATGTCCATTTAGTGTTCGAGTCAAGTTCAAGTTAGAGCTCAAATCTTATTATTTGATTCAATTTAATTTTGAATTATTGATCACTTGATTTAGAAATGAGTTCCCTACTGTCTTTTAAAGTTCAAGTCTTCTATGGTCTTGTTCAGTTCAAGCTTTTGTTGATCAAATTTGATTTAATTCTTTTTCTCATTTATTCAAGTTTGAATTTAGTTCATTTGATGTTCAAATTCAAGTCCCAGTCCTTGTCATTTGGTCCAAATCAAGTTCATAAGTCCCCTATTAATTTGTCCAAGTCCTTGTGCGCTTCAGATGAAATTTTGGCAGCCTCCCAGCTTCTCCTCCATTTAGGAGA
>NW_021447697.1:0-243 GCF_001605985.2 Dendrobium catenatum
AGAAATACGTGCATCTGGCATATAGTAGCAGCATAGGAATTGGTATTTGAGATTGGAGAACTAGATTTGGATTTGGGTATTTTGAAGATTTAGATTGAGATATTTGATGATTTTGGAAGGTTTAATATTTAAAATAGAAATTTTACCATCTTGCACTTAAAGCGGATGGTGGGGGAATGGATGATAGACCCGATCAAGATCCCATTGTTTCGTCGTCCCGGGCCATCGTGGTCCCTGGTCTAC
>NW_021447698.1:0-301 GCF_001605985.2 Dendrobium catenatum
CACATGATTGTGAGCATGAATATAAATTTCTTATAAAGCACAATAACTCATTTGTGGGAGCAAGATGAGTATGATGTACATGAATTCCTAACCAAATGCAAATGAGTAATAATCCACTTACAATCGTATACAAGGAGTTTGTGGAAATGCATTCAAGTGGATAACAATGGGCAAGTAGAGTTCACAAAAAAAGAGATCAAGAGCTCGAACTTGATGGATTGGAACTCAAGTGATTGGGATCTTGATTTGAACATTGAATGAATAAAACTCAAGCAAAGAATTCAAACTCAAATGGCTTCTA
>NW_021447699.1:0-235 GCF_001605985.2 Dendrobium catenatum
CTCTGGAACGGTGCCCCTTTCCACTTGGCATCAATCCAAGACCTCCTCCGATTCAATCCTGGCCATCTGAGCTCGCGGGAGGAGGCTGAATAGGCTGGTGCTCCCCAGAGCTCAGCTCTCGGCCCCAGTGTTTCGAAATGACTCCCCAGAGCTCCCTCAATCTCCCAGCATCTTCCCTCGAGCTCCCAGACTTCCCCTTCCATCACTTCGAGCGAACTCTGGTGAAAGGCTTCGG
>NW_021447700.1:0-296 GCF_001605985.2 Dendrobium catenatum
CTAAACATGATATCTGGTCGGCTAGCAGTCAAGTAAATTAATGATCCAATAATCCCTCTAAATTTATTTTGATCAACAAATTTTCTCTTAGGGTCCTTATCCAACTGAACCGAGAAACTCATGGGTGTACTAACTGGTTTAGCACTGTCCATTTCATATTTTTTTAGGATGTCCTTAACATATTTAGATTGACTAAGAAATGTACCTTCCTCAAGTTGCTTAATGCTAAAGCCTAGAAAGTAATTTAAGTATCCCATTAAACTCATTTCAAATTCACTACTAATTATTTTAGAAAA
>NW_021447701.1:0-252 GCF_001605985.2 Dendrobium catenatum
CTGGACTATCCTGGATCTGGAGCAAACAGTCGCCATGATCCCTGGATCCCTGGAAGACCTCGAGACTAATTACCTAGAAATCAATGCTAATTTGTTGAATAATCCTCATACGTGGGGTAATAATTTAATAATAATTAATATAGTTCTGAACTTTATGAAGGTAAAAATAATATTTCTTTTAGATATGTGGTTTTATTGTATGTGGGATTTAAATAAGTACTAATATATTATTTACTTAGTTTCTGGCACCTT
>NW_021447702.1:0-272 GCF_001605985.2 Dendrobium catenatum
TGCCTCCTGTAGGCGATGACCGGTCCAGGGTGGACCGGTCCAGCCGGCCCAGGATGGGCCGGCGTAACATTGTCCTATTGAGCGACTCAATTTTCTTTTCAACCCCTCTGTATTTTTCTATCTTAGGATCAAAACATTTGATAAAGAACTATAATGTAAAGGAAGAAATTAAAAACATGCAAGCTTCATAATCTTAGAGAGAACACTAAAGGTATCTTCAACTTGCCA
The DNA here is from genome assembly GCF_001605985.2 of Dendrobium catenatum. Lineage (NCBI taxonomy): Eukaryota > Viridiplantae > Streptophyta > Magnoliopsida > Asparagales > Orchidaceae > Dendrobium > Dendrobium catenatum. Next base: position 229 of record NW_021447702.1, read on the forward strand.
TTAATTTTTTGTCGACTTACAACTAGTGTAATCTAGAATAGAGT
>NW_021447703.1:0-419 GCF_001605985.2 Dendrobium catenatum
AGATTAGTTGATGGAGTTAGGGTAGAAATACCTTTTGCAGACTGGACTAAAGAAGAATGTGACTTAGCACAACTAAATGCTAAATGTTTGAATAATTTCTTTTATGCTTTAAAATCTGAAGACTACATGCAGGTTTCCACTTGCAAAAGTGGAAATGACATATGTGATAGAGTTTGTATAACTTATGAGGAGACTAATGAGGTTAAGCAATCAAGACTTAATATATTGTTACATGATTATGAATTATTTTGTATGAAACCAAATGAATCCATTTCTGATATGTAAATAAGATTCATACAAATTGTCACCTCTTCGCATGCTCTTGGTAGGGAACTAATGAATGCTGAAATGGTTAATAAGATTCTTCGTTGTTTACTTACTTCTTATGATGCTAAAATTACTGTAATTACAGAGTCTAA
>NW_021447704.1:0-257 GCF_001605985.2 Dendrobium catenatum
ATCGAGGGAAGGCCTCAATAGAAAGGAAAGAGGGAGATGAGAAGAAGGGGAAATCTCCGGACTTCCTTGCCAAGAGAGGGGCCTCAAAAAAACGAGGGAAGGCCTCAATAGTAAGGACAGTGGGAGAAGAGAAGGAGGGGAAATCTCCGGACTTCCTTGCCAAGGAGGGGCCTCGAAAAATCGAGGGAAGGCCTCAATACAAAGGACAGAGGGAGAAGAAAAGGAGGGAAAATCTCCGGACTTCCTTGCCAAGAGAG
>NW_021447705.1:0-901 GCF_001605985.2 Dendrobium catenatum
TCCATAAGGCTAGCTACTTATCCAGCTTCCTTATCAGCCCCCCTCAAGGTAACGCTTGGTGGTCGAAGCGTTAACTGGTTACGAAGTAGCACAAAACGGGTAGCAGAAAGCGGTTTGGTGAAGATATCCGCTGGTTGATCAACTGTGGGAATATGATGAACCGAGATGTAGTGCGAGCGAATGCAATCACGGATAAAGTGAAAATCTATTTCGATATGCTTGGTACGAGCATGAAAAATGGGATTGTTGGCTAAGGCCAGAGCGGAAACATTATCACAGTAGAGCTTAGTGGGACTGAGGAGAGGAACTTGAAATTCAAGCAATAACCGCCGAAGCCAGATGACATCGCAGGCTGCAGTGGAAATGGCGCGGTACTCTGCTTCAGTTGAGGAGCGAGCAACAGAGGTTTGTTTCTTAACTGTCCACGAGACCAGTGTGTTGCCAAGAAAGGCACAATATCCAGTGATGGAGCGACGATCAGTCTTATCCGAGGCCCAGTCGGAATCAGCATAAGCTGTGAGCTGTAGAGTATCTCGAATAATAGGAAGACCAAGATGCAGGGTACCTTGGATATAGCGAAGAACTCGCTTGAGTAGGTGAAAGTGAAGAACGAACGGCTTATGCATGTGGGAACAAAGAAAGTTCACGGCAAAAAGTAAGTCTGGACGAGTTAAGGTTAAGTACTGCAGTGAGCCCACAATTTGACGATAAAATTCTGGGCGAGAGTACAGTTCATCAGTGGTCTGAATTGCCGGCATGACTGTAGGGAGTGGAGTAAGAACTGGCTTACACTCAGACATAGCATCTTTGGACAGAATTTCCTTGGCATAGTGAGATTGATTGAGATGGATACCATATAAGGTATGAGTCGCCTGTAAGCCAAGGAACTGATTGAGAGAGC
>NW_021447706.1:0-204 GCF_001605985.2 Dendrobium catenatum
GATTTCATCATCAAGGTATAGGTGTGAGCTATATGTCTTAAAAATCCATAATTATTACATTTAACATTAGGAAAAATATTTATTAAGTTTTCTTCCATGTGATTGTCTTCTAAGGGATTTCATGAATTTAGGATAATATTTAGGATTTGTAAAATATTCAAGTTTGAGGGGTTTCCTATTATCCTCGAGAGCTCTTATTGTTAA
>NW_021447707.1:0-298 GCF_001605985.2 Dendrobium catenatum
AAAAGAAATAATCATTTGAAGAATTTAAAACCTTCTCCACCTAAATACAGAGAAAATTAGGATGTGAGATATCAACTATTTATTGTGATTATGTTGGAGAGGAAAATAGTAAGTTTGAATCTTTTATCAGGAGGTAGGAATCAATTATAACTTTTCTACCCCTAGGACCTCTAAGTAGGATAAAATATTTAAAAGGAAGAATTAGACTTTAGAAGAAGCTACTAGGGCCATGTTAGTGAAGTGTTTTCTCCCTAGATATTTTTTAGCTTAAGTAGTAAAGATTATTAGTTATGTATTG
>NW_021447708.1:0-268 GCF_001605985.2 Dendrobium catenatum
ATATATATCTCAATCTCTCTCTTCCTCCCTCCCCCCTCTCTCTCCTTTTTCCCTCTCCCTCTCTTGCTCTCTTATTTCTTTCTCTCTCTCTCTCAATCTCTCTCTCCCTCCTTTCTCCCTTTCCCTCTCTTGCTTCTCTCTCTCTCTCTCTCTCTCTCTCTCACGCACACTCTTATTCCTCTCTCCCTCTATGTCTCTCTCTCTATCTATCTCACCCTCTCTCCCTTTCTCTCTCTCTCTCTTGCTCTCCTCTCTCTCTCTCTTATTC
>NW_021447709.1:0-706 GCF_001605985.2 Dendrobium catenatum
CAATCTTAGCAAACTTATAATCAAACTGAATGTATTTATATAAATCCAATTACACTAAAAATGGTTTAATCCGAGTCCAAATGAGTTCAAATAGAGTACCCATAACACAATAAGAAATATTAGGATATTATTTGGGTGACCAAATGATCTCCAAATATTTCATATTTATAGTCAAATCTAATGGCTTGATGAGACAAATCCAACATGCCTTGGATTGTTTTATTCTGACATCTATTGAGAAGCTAAATTTTAAATAAATACTGTATGTTTGAGGAAATAAATATTATTTATTTGATGGAGTGGTCAAGATTTGCCCCAAATTTTCTCTAAAATTATCGGACATGCTGCTCTTAAAATCTATAAATAGGCTCACAGTTCTTATATTGTAGACGAGCTTAAAGGATTTGACCATTGACAATAAATATCACTACCAAAAAATAAGGCTTTTGCAGCACAAATTTCAACCTTTCCCAGTGATTTTACCCGCCACAATTTTATTTGCAGCGGTTTTATGACCGCTGGATGTCCGCCGTGATCAAAGACATTTCACAGTGGTTTCAAGACCGGCGGGGTAGTGTTATGTAATACTGAATATTGCAGCGGTTATAACCGCTATAATGTTCCAAAATTGTAGCGGTCATAACCGCATCTAAATATGAAAAAAAAACAATCTACAGAATTGTTGCGGTTAAAACCGCTACTGAGT
>NW_021447710.1:0-237 GCF_001605985.2 Dendrobium catenatum
TTCTCTTAGTAATGCTATTTCATCCACCAATTGTTTTCCTTTTCTTGACGTCTCTGTTGTCTTATTGATTTTGACTTGCAGGTGGATATTATTATGGTAAAGTCAAATTTCCTCCTGAATATCCATACAAGCCTCCAAGCATTAGGTAGCTTACTCATGCCTTCGGTTAACGATAAATAAATAGCTACAGTTCAACACTGTTGTAACTATTTTTGTTTTTATTCGGGTCTTTTTTTG
>NW_021447711.1:0-288 GCF_001605985.2 Dendrobium catenatum
TCTTTACTATTTAATATATTATATAAATCATTAAAAGCTAAGATCATTGCATCACATATTTATTTCTTTGATTCATTAGTGCCTCTTTATGTTTTTCCCAATTATCAAATTTTGCATTTTAAAAAATTTTCCTTACAAATCTTCTTATTTTTTATCTTTTCTTGCACATTTGGATTCCACCACCAACTATTATTACTATTATGAGCTTTTCCCTTTAATACTTTGATCACATCTTTTTTACAATTCCTAATATCACTCGTTACTTTTAATCACATTTGCATCGTCATG
>NW_021447712.1:0-268 GCF_001605985.2 Dendrobium catenatum
AAGTGGATAATATCAAAAATATAGATGATGAAGCACCTAAATAGATATGCAAGTCTGATGTGGATATGGAGTTATTGTTTGAAACAACAACTGCTGAGTCGGTATTAGCTGAAAAATTATGCACAAATGTTGATGAGAGTAATGGTAATATCACAACAAATAAGTTCAATGTTTTAGCTGAGGAAGTCAAAGATGGAGAAGTTGATGTTCAGATGCTTATGGAGATTATGAAAAATAATAAAGATATAGTATGCCATTCAGAATCTGA
>NW_021447713.1:0-480 GCF_001605985.2 Dendrobium catenatum
ACCACATAAACACATAACAAACACAACAATCATTCAAATGGACCCTAATCTGGAGGAGGAGGAGGTGGTGCTGCATCAAAGAAGTTGAAGTAACTACTTATCATAAGCATATTGGAATTTATGTCATTTATCTCATCACGCATAAATCCCATATCTTGATTGTATTGAATATCCTGCTACTGCAAATGAGTTTCAATTTGATCAAACCTTTAATCAAAATGAGCCTCTAAGTTGTCAAATCTTTAAACCAAATCCTGATAATTTGGTTCATCAGCATGTGAAGGTTCAGCTTTTCTTCTGTTTCACTCAGAATAACATGAGTTTTTCTAGGCTCTTCCTTATTGAAGATAACTCTAAAGGATGCATCGTTGTTGTAGAGTGGTTATTCAAAATCTTGTACTAGATGAATCAGATCTTACTTATTTTTCAAAATATAGGCAATCAGATGTCATAAGGCTATGCTCTTTTTTCTTTTATGAT
>NW_021447714.1:0-220 GCF_001605985.2 Dendrobium catenatum
CCATCTTTCTCTTCGGCATAGTGATTAGAGCCTGTAGAAATATTCGGCAACCAGTCCAGTGGCAAGATAGCGGCACGGTGAAAAAAAAACAATATGTAGAAATTCGCAGAAAACACTTTAGCAGAATTCGCTACAGTGAATTCAGGCTAGTTTGCTGAATTCGGCTCTAGGGAAATTGTGGCAGTGAAGCAGAAATTCAACACTGTTTTCAAACACTATT
>NW_021447715.1:0-208 GCF_001605985.2 Dendrobium catenatum
GCTCCCAAACTGTTCGACTAAATGTCAATAAGGGCTGGAGTTTCAAATTTGAGCTGTCAGGCTCTGCTTACGGGAGAAAGGATGATGAAGATGGTAATCTGAAGCTCTCAGATTATGGTTTGAATGTTGTTGTGGAGTCTAAGAGGCACGATGGTTTACTGCACAATACCTGTGGAATTCCAACTTATGTTGCTCCTGAGGTGATTGG
>NW_021447716.1:0-245 GCF_001605985.2 Dendrobium catenatum
ATTGTCTAATGTAATACTGAAAAGCTTAGATTCTATTTTCCACTCAATAAAAAGATATTGCAATTTCTCATAAAGCGATATACCATCATGAGGTGGTGGCATAAAAGAAAAACTAATGATCTTTTTATGTAGATGCCAATCATTATCAATAAAATGCACGGTCAAGCAAATAAATCCATCAGTGTTTATAGATGTCCACAAGTCAGAAGTAACACAAACTCTGCTAGTGCACTTAGATAACTGTG
>NW_021447717.1:0-464 GCF_001605985.2 Dendrobium catenatum
TGGCACTCTACAATACTTGTAAGGGATATAGTAGAGTGTTGTTGTAGGGTGTTACAACACAATAGAGGAGTTCAACAATTGATATAATATTCATATTTGGCGCATCGCTTTTCTATATTGAAAAATAAAGCTTCACAACTTATAATGAAGCTGAATCAGTCTAATATTTCATTGATAATTTAGTTATATAGTGCAACTAAAAAGCCCAAATTTTCATAAAAATATCTTACATGCCTCCCATTATCCCTTAACATAAAACTTTACACAACAAAACATAAGCCGATTTTTAAACCTGTTTTTACTCAATCTTAACCTTATTTTTCCTATTTTTCATAAAAAAACTGTCAGAATAAAAATCTGATGAGCTATGATGCTTTTAAAGATGTCTAGATTTATGACATGATTCAAATGTACAAAAGATATAATTAACTTACAAGTTCAATGATTATATGTAATCAAGTTAT
>NW_021447718.1:0-235 GCF_001605985.2 Dendrobium catenatum
GGGATCAAAAAAAATCTACCTCATAGGCCTCCACTGTCGTGATGGGAACCTCGACAGGAAAAGGAATATGCCTCACTCAACACATCTCAAACAAATGTATTGATGGCTGTATGAGATAAAAATATAGTGAAATGGCAGAATCCTTTGAAGCCGAACACATAAAAAATCCAAATCAGTACTGTCACTTTCATCGTAGTTGTGGTCACACTACCGAAGCCTGTAAGCAACTCAAGGA
>NW_021447719.1:0-462 GCF_001605985.2 Dendrobium catenatum
GTGGCAGAGAACTAGAAGCTTTTAACACCCTCAAAGTGATAATAATGTACCTCAAAGTTTTTTTTCTCCTTCAAGGAGATAACAAAGTACCTTGAATCTTTTTTTACTCTCCAGGTGATAATAGAGAACCACAACCTAGTGCTATAGAATGTCTCATCAGAGCCACCAATTAATAAAGGTTGAAACTTGAACAAGATAGGTAAAATCCTTGCTTGGAGTAATCTTGTGAATCTCTCACAACTCTCTAAAGGAAAATCATCTATTATTGATGGAACTTTCCCATATAAATTGATAATTTTCTGGCAGTGTTTGGCAAAAAAAAATTTTCTGGCATAGGAAAATAAAATTCGGTGGCGTTTTTCGGTGGAAAATAATTCAGGTGGCTTTTTGGTAGAATTAAATCGTTGGTAAATTAAAAAAAATAATTAAAAAAATTCTCATTTCGCTCGGTTGTCGCTCCCA
>NW_021447720.1:0-204 GCF_001605985.2 Dendrobium catenatum
AGAGGAAGGGTTGCAAGAGCTGCTCCTTCGACTCCTTGTGCCGTCCGACTTCGTTGCTACGTGGGAGGAGAATAGATCGCATGAGTCACTCTTCGGTTCCTGCGTGGTTGGCCGACTTCGACTCCTTGTTTGCTGTCCGACTCCCTTGCTTGGCAGGAGGAATAGAGATTGCATGACTTACTTCTTTGCTTCCTTGCTGTTCGG
>NW_021447721.1:0-441 GCF_001605985.2 Dendrobium catenatum
TAATACAGTGCTCAGTATCATCTCTGATGTACTTGATACACTGATGCAGGGATGAAGGAACCATCCTATATTCGTGCAGCCAGGGTCTACCTAGTAGAGCATTAAAGGATGTTGGAGCATCTATAATATGAAACTTAGCTTCAGTTTTAAAATCTTCTATATCCAACAACAAAGTAACTGAACCCAAAGCCCTCTCGCCATTTTCGTTAAAACCCCGTAAAATCATCTTGTCTGAGCTGAGCTTACGGACATCTATTCTCAAATAGGCAAGAGTTCTTAGGGTCATAATATTAACTGATACACCAGGATCTACAAGGATACGTGATAATCTGAAGTTATCTATGTTCACTGTTATGTATAGTGGACGGTTGTGATAAGCAGTCCCTAAACATAGATCTTCATCGGAAAAAGAAACTTCAGGAACTCCTCTGGAACAAAGAG
>NW_021447722.1:0-287 GCF_001605985.2 Dendrobium catenatum
TTCACGTATATGCTCATTTCATATCCTATCTCTAAGAGTAAAGCCACTCATCCACATGAGCATCCTCATCTCTACAACACTTAACTTCGTATTATGCTTCTCTTTTAATGGTCAATATTCGGCACCATAAAACATTACAAGTCTCACCACCAAACGCAAAGTTAAACAAAGAAAATTCAAAATTCAGAGAGTACTTATTCCTGATCCAATAAGATCCTTTTGTTCAAGAAATAATCAATATATAGATCTGAGTTTCAATGTTTATCATGATAGTTCACTACTAATAC
>NW_021447723.1:0-372 GCF_001605985.2 Dendrobium catenatum
GAACTTAGTTCGTTAAAACTCCCTCGCTCAAATAAAAAGAAAAGAAAAGCGAGCGGAGGCCGAGGCCGAATTTTCGGAGCCCACATGGACAAATCAAAATTTACTTCAACTCACAAAGTGCAAAATGCCTAGTCGAAAATATCACTAGGATCCATTATCAAACCAATCTCCTGCCAGTAAGGATGTGGTACGTGTCCTATAACCGGCGGTCTGCCGCCAACGGTTATGACGACCCGGGGCCCTCTGAACCGAGTGGTTTTGCCGCCAAATGGCACCACGCAATACCGGTTATGGTCAGAGCCAATGCGCTCCTTATTGGCATCAAATCCTTGAGCTATGAATCAATAGGATATGATCGATAGGGCACAAAGC
>NW_021447724.1:0-478 GCF_001605985.2 Dendrobium catenatum
TTTGATAAAGCATCAATACCAACATCAACTTCAGAATCACTGAATCAACTCGAAACTCTATCAATATTCATCCTAATTTTCAATCAAAACCCAAAATTCTTTCAATTCATAAACTCAAATCTTCAACTTCAACTCTGGATCTAAATGATCGCTTCGGTCAACGCCAATACGCACAATAAACTTTGGCAAGTTTATCATGCCTATTGGGGGTCCATTTGTTGACCTCATTATTTGAGATAAATTTTCCCGGACTCAATTCTAGCACCTAGGTCTTCGTAGCCTAGAATAGACGTCACATGTAGGACCTCCCTTAGGTGGATACCCACCGACGTAGCATTGACTCAACCAAAATCATATCAAAGCCAATCAAAATTTATAAAGATAGAAAGATTAAATTCATGAAATTCAATAATAATTGAACCTAATTTTGATTAAATCACCATTAATCGAAACTCTTTGAGATAAATCTACCTCATAT
>NW_021447725.1:0-258 GCF_001605985.2 Dendrobium catenatum
TTAAAGCGGATGGTGGGGGAGTGGATGATGGACCTGATCAAGATCCCATGGTTTTGTCGTCCCGGGCCATCATGGTTCCCAATCTACTTAGTCAGAGGAGGTAGTTGACCCAACCTAATAAAAGGATCCTTGTCGGCAGCCATGGGTTGCTTCGTCCAAGGGTACCTTATAAACCTGGGGTGAATATTTGCCTAAGGGGACAAATTTGAATCCACCTTAGCTAACAAACGGCTTTGTGCCCTATCGATTATATCCTAT
>NW_021447726.1:0-304 GCF_001605985.2 Dendrobium catenatum
TAGGCGTTCTGGTTTGCAATTCCACGGGCTGTGCATTAAAAAATGTGTCGTCGTAATTAAAGAGCCTAAATAACTAAAAAAGAAAGCTATAGAAAATAAAATCTATATCTCGATGCTTAAGAAACTATGAAAGATTTTGATGTAGAACGGGAAAACGGCTTAGCTAGGGAGAGGAACCTTTGCAGGAAACTTTCAGGGCAGCAACAGTTCGAAGCTTCAAGTTGATGAGAATCCAAAAACCATTGCAGGAATTTTTCTGGCAGCAGTTTTGGAGAGCAGGAAATCCAACGTGGGATAGGGTTTG
>NW_021447727.1:0-1439 GCF_001605985.2 Dendrobium catenatum
ACTGTAATTATGATCTTCAACAGGAATACTTATAGCTTCAAAATAATAGAATTAAGCAATTAGTCATCCAAAAGTAATAAGCTATATTGTTCAGGTATATCTAACTGAGTGTATCATGAGTGTTACAACCGCAAAAAAAGTATTAGGTTCATAAATCCTTTATTAAAGTTGACATAGATCAAAACTAAACAAATATAATTGCAGAAGCACAACATCCACATGTTAAGCCTATCACCTCTATAGATATATTTACAACTAGCTGTTCCTTAGTATAGTTATTTAACATATGTAGATTAAAAACACAAAAAATATGAATGATTTGTAATGAATTGCCAAAAATGAAGGACTCTTCTAATGAAGAGGCAAATTTGCATTTAAAATTGACACGAGGATATTTATTCTGAGAATGAATCAATTTGTTGTGCATATGAGAATGATAACAAAAGCATGCTTTGAAGCTTGCTTTTCAAACGATGCGACATAGAGTGAAGTCGTCATTTTGCTAGGTTGTGATAGGTGCTAGTTTTGAAAAATGTGTGCATCATAGTAGTCCGTGTGATGAAGTAGAGAGTCACTCATAGTTGTGAACTCCAACAAGGTTCTAGAACTCATTGTATACCTTATAGTTTTCTGGCTGATTCACTAATTGCGGGTTCATCCAAAGAATATAAATGCTACCAATTCATGTTAATGTGAAGGGCACAATCAATGCCTTGTTGTCACCTTTCAGTCTCTTAGTTTCTTCGTGTTTTCTTTTCGCTCTATTGGTTTTTCACCTCTCAGTCTGTAGATTTTTCTCTTTTGTTCCCTGTCAATCATTCTTGCTCACAATGACTCAACTCTACCTTCTCAATATCTCAATTTTATTCTTATCTTCTTGACTCATATGTAGATGAAATCTCTACACTTAGTTGTAGTTCTCGGTCTCATGACTTTTCTTTGATTTTTTAGGCACTACTTGGTTAATTAAGTGGCTTATTATATGCATACAGTGAACGAATAAACAACGTTTAAGTTATGAGTGTTTTGGTTGACAAAAGCTACCTTGTTTTACCAATTGAAGAAAAAGGAAACCTTGTATATCACATTGCATTTTGCACTTTGGAAAACTTATAAGCACATTCACAATTTGTGGAGAACATGCACTTCTATGATCATCAGGTGCACTGGCTATTGACCCGAAAGAAACTATCCTCATAAGCATAATAAGAATACCTTGACTATCTAGTGCATAAGATAAACTTCATAGAACTCATTCTCTACCATTCCAAGTGATCAAATGTATTCGTTTTATTTGGTGGAGATTGAGCACGGCCAAGCTTGTCTCTAATTTAAATGTTTTTGATTGAGTTGAACGAGCAATGATTATTATCAAATATAGTCAAAATAGATATATTCCTAACAGGTTGTGGTATATTTACCTTTGCAAGGTGGCAGCT
>NW_021447728.1:0-320 GCF_001605985.2 Dendrobium catenatum
GCCTAATATTTTAATAAAATTCTAACATTCCAGAAAATACTCTTAATCAAAAAGTCAATTTCTAACCCCTTAAGTAAATGATTAAAATATTCCAAAAATTCATAAAACTCAAAAATCGCTCTAAACTCCAGAAAATGTTAGTTTAATGTTTAAAAAACTCAACAAACTTTTTAAAATACAACAACCATCCTAAAGACGAAGTTTATTGGTTGGACTACTCTGGGCTGCGGGGCTAAGTGTCCTAAGGAGGCTGGTTCCTCGAGCGTGGTGGCACAACACCACGAATGGATTCTAAGGGGTGTTAAACCTTAAAATAGATT
>NW_021447729.1:0-1145 GCF_001605985.2 Dendrobium catenatum
TTGAAAAGGCTAGACATCAGCTTGTTTTTAACTACTATACACACAAGCAGATCTGATTGCAAAATGCTGGCTTTTATTATTATTATTTTTATTTTCAAAAAATAACAAATAGTATTCAAATAATTGTGTGGTGGTGATCTAAAACTAGTAGTGAAAAAAATACTTCAAACAAAACCTAAGGATTTATTTAGGCAGATATAAGTATTTGTAAATATAGTTATAAGAGAAAGTAATTATTTTGAAAGTTATCATGAATAGTAAAATATTTTTAAAAAAAAATTTAACATTTTTTTTTTTTTAATTTAGTAGTCCTAAAGCTTCCTACTGATTCCCCCTCTTTTGCTGCCATCGCATTGAGCAGTAATCGCACAATGTCGAGCCCCTGCATGCCTTTTCCTTCTGGGTCAGTCTGAGTTAGATTCAGGTTAGCGGGTTGGCCCAGATCCAACTTGTTTTTTTTTAAACGGGTCGAATCTTGAAATCCGAACCCGACCCATTTATGAAATAGGTTGACCCTATCACAAAATTTTTGGATCGGATTCGAATAGAATTTTTTAGTCTTGTCAAATATTAACACCCCTAATGTTTATATAGAAATATAGCCAATACACATCAAGTAGTCAAACAAGCAATACCACATCACATTAGTACAACAAAAAAATATTACATCTTAACTCTATATTAACGTTAGATAAAGTTGTGTTTATCAGAATACATAGTGTATTTATGATTAGTGTGGTAATGAGGTTATCTCATATGATGGAGACAAAAGTACTAAGACTAGTCTTATCTTAAAGCTCTAAACACTATATGAAAATTAGGGTTATCTAAATTGGGTCATGGGTCGGGTTTGGGTCCAATCCAGATCTGATCAGACTCAAGTTGATCCGACCCAAACCCAACTTGTTTTTTTTTTTCAAACGGGTCACTTTTTTTTTACTCAAACCTAACCCACTTCGGACCTAGATCAACCCGGCATGACCTGCAAACCATCTCTTATTAACTTCTTATCCAAAAAAAATTGGAGGTTGGGACAACGACAGTTGGAGGTCGGGATGGGACAACGACAGCTGGAGGTCAGGACGGGACAACGGCATCAGCTTGGAGGTCGGGACAACCAGTGGGACTCGACAAGACACAATGGT
>NW_021447730.1:0-346 GCF_001605985.2 Dendrobium catenatum
AATCAGGCATTCCCAAATTGCCCATGCCCAGTTAATTAATGAAAAATCATCAATATTATTTGCTATTGTCTTAAGCATCTAGGAACTTTAAAGTTGCTTTGTTGGAAAAATAAATTAGAACACAAATACATAATAAATGTTTTCAACATGGTATCTGGGGAGCTTTCCCTAGTCAACTCAAGCATTTCAGTCTTAATATCCTTTGAGCTGATTGTTGAACTCGGCAAGGTCATCCAAGTAATCTCCTCACCTCTATTTGGTAGTCCAGTCAGGAGGGCCACTTCATCAACTGTGAAAGGGACAACATGACCCTCTATAATGAAACTTTGCTTTTCAATGTTCCACA
>NW_021447731.1:0-328 GCF_001605985.2 Dendrobium catenatum
TCTTGGAGTTATATCGTCTAACATGTCGTTTCTTGTCGAAATAAGGATTTCGAGCTTTAGACTTTCGAATGTAGTACCTTTTCTTCAAAGGGTTCTTCTTAGGGGGCTTCAGTTTTCTCCTCGTTCTACGATTCAGACTTGTATATTCATATTGTTGAGGAGTATAGATCTGTGAACAAAATCCAAAAATTTTATTTTTCAATTGTTTTTAAATGGAATTATATATGTACATTTCTCCTTCAATTTTTCAAATAAGAATTGAATCCTAATTCCTATATTGTCAAATTGCAGAGTAACTTCATGTTGTTTCCAGGCATGATGTATTTCT
>NW_021447732.1:0-230 GCF_001605985.2 Dendrobium catenatum
CAGTTACCAAAAATAATAGTTACAATAGTCAGAAAAAATTTGTGGTGTACGAATCATATTCATATTACTCAATTAAATGACTTCAAAGGTTTTGATAAAAGTCAAACATGGTTCACAACCATATGAAAAAAAAAAAATATTCCGGTAACTATATTGTCGTTTGTATGGCAATGGTACATTAACACTTTTACCACAGATGTAACACCCTAGTTTTAGTGTATGGGACTTCA
>NW_021447733.1:0-324 GCF_001605985.2 Dendrobium catenatum
GGCATAAAGCCTACGAAACCCGATCCTCTGTCGACAGTTATACAGAGTCGACAAGGTCCAATCAAATAAAGGGAAATGACCCCAAATACCCCGATGATGGTTGTGTTGAATGCAGATCTCAACCGGAGGGGTTCACACATATTTTCAAATGCCATCCAAATACTCCAAAAAATCCAAAATCAATACCAAAATGTCCGGATATTTAAATCTGAAATAAATCCATCAATCATTTAAAGCAAAATCCATCCACCCTCCGCAACAGTTTGCCGAGGTGGACAAATCAAAATTTACTTCTGCTCACAAAGAGCCAAATGCCTAGTCGAA
>NW_021447734.1:0-557 GCF_001605985.2 Dendrobium catenatum
CACTAGGAAAGGAACTTTTGAATTATAAAAAAGTTAACAAGATTTTGAGATGCTTGCCTTCGTCTTATGATGTAAAAATTACTATCATCACTGAATCTAAAGATTTGAACACCTATTCTATTGATAACTTACTTGGCTCACTCATTGCTTACGAGCAAGGGGTGAATCAAAGAAATGTTGATGCAGGTGAAAAGAAAAAGGAGAAAAAAATTGCATTGAAAGCACACAAATCGGATTCTGAATCTTCTAGGTCTGAAAGCGATGATATTGCCTTCATCACAAGGAATTTCAAAAGCTTTCTAAGGAAGAAACAAAAGCATCATCAAAGTTGGAGAAAAGGTAAGGATCATAAGCATGTTAAAGGATCTTCTGATGTTGTTTGTTTTGAATGCAAGAAGCCTAGACATGTGAGAACTGATTGCGCTATGCTTAGAGATCCATCAAGCAAAGGAAAATGTGAGGAGAAAGCAAAGTCTAGGAAGGACAAGAAGAAAAACCAAAGGAGCTTTTGGGCAGAATATAGTACTGACTCCTCTGAGACTGAACCAGAGGAAGAA
>NW_021447735.1:0-309 GCF_001605985.2 Dendrobium catenatum
GGCAGAGGACTGGATACGAGGTTTGATTTACCTTTTTGTTTCTTTTGTGTTTTACACAGAGGTCAACAAATTCCCCCCAACAAATGTGGTTCGTGTCTCGAGCGAATCACGTTTGTTGTATGCTGATTGATCTTGTGGATCTCTAGATATTTATTCTAGATGTCACACAAGATTCTATTTAGTGGATCTCCAAAATTTTGCTTGGATGTCACACTACGATCTTTGTTTAGTGGATCTCCAAAAATTCATTTGGATGTCACACTGAGATCTTCATTTTGTAGGTCTTTAAAAGTCCACCTTTGTGTTTTT
>NW_021447736.1:0-743 GCF_001605985.2 Dendrobium catenatum
TTTTGTCCTACTGGATAGTGCGGCCGTACCCTCTGCGGCCGTACCCTCTGTAATTAACCACGGTGCTCTTTCGGAGGTCCACACTCATTAGTATATAAAAAATTTATCATTTTATGTTTACGCAATCTTTTGATTTTGAGGCTTACGCCTCAAAACGCCTTGAGGCTTACGCCTTGCCTCACGAGTGAAAAAAGCCTCAATACCCGAATACGCAATTTTAAACATTGCCGATGTCCACCAATTTCACTCCCAATTGGTCGACGACCTGAGTGGAAATGAAATTGTAGGTAACCCCACTATCAATTAGCACCACCACCATCCTGCCCTCTATCTCCCCCTTCACCTTCATGGTATGATTCGTAGTAAATCCTACCACTGAGTTCAGGGAAACCTCGGCCAGATCCAAATGCAACTTCTCCTCCATCTTTTCCTCCAACTTCCCCTCACCTCCCTCATCAATTTTCTCGTCATCACAGACGGTGAAAACCTAAAGAGTTCAGTCCTTGCACCGATGTCCTAGCATATACTTCTCCTCGCACCTGAAACATAACCCCTTTGCCCTCTCTTGCATCTCCTTCTTTTTCAGCCTCTTGAAATTTTCTCCACTCCCTCCACCTATTGGCTTCTCCCTAATGGTCTCATTAATGTTGTCTGATCCAAGCCCCTTCGGTGCTAGAAGAGTGGTCGTCGTCTTATAAGAGCCTCCTTGATGTAGAACGTACAAGCATGGATGATATACTTAA
>NW_021447737.1:0-1184 GCF_001605985.2 Dendrobium catenatum
TATGACTGGTGAAGTTACATTGACTGGACGGATTCTTTCAATTGGTGGGGTATGTTTCAGTTTTTTAGTTTTCCTCTTGTGATAGTTTCTGATGAATTATTTTTTTTTTCCTCGTGCCTTGATTTTATAAATTTAACTATCAATATTATTGGCTAGTTCACAAACTTATAGATTTTATCCTATCAATTTGTTGTTTGTGAGTAGAGTAATGCTTAGGAGTCTGAAATGCTCTATTTGATAAATTTAATTATGGATATTGAAGCCCCCCTTTTCATGTATGTTGGTATAGTTAAGAGTGACTAGCTACAACTCCTAAATAATTTCTCTGAATGGAGCAGTATAAGCTCCATAAGCCTCTTTAATAGCTGTACTTAGGGATGTTTGATAGGTTATCGATTTTTATTTAATTTTACTGTAATATAAATAATACTCCGCAACTTGAACTTGAGCTTTAGTTGATTATAATGGCTCCACATCCGTTGATTAACATTTGAATTGTCCATACGTTCTCTCGATATTGATGATAAAAATCCAGCATCTAATAAGCTTGTTATTACATTTATTTTTTTTTATTTCAAATCATTTTCCTCTTATTTCTCAGTCTCCTTTCTTCTCCTTCATTGACCTTGAAAGATATTAACATAGAAAGCTTCAATTTATTATCTTGTTACTTGTAAGAAACACTCTTGCTAGTTTCTCAATGATTTTTATTTATTATGATTTTCTCTTATGTTATAGTTGTGATTGATATCTTTCATAAATGAATTAGGTTAAGGAGAAGACTATAGCTGCAAGGAGGGGTGAGGTAAAGACAATCATATTCCCCGCCGCAAATAGAAGGGACTTTGATGAGCTTTCTGATAATGTGAAAGAAGGCCTTGATGTCCATTTTGTTGATGATTACAGTCGGATATTTGAGCTTGTTTTTAGAAGTATTGATAGCTCTGAAAGCTAATTAGGGAGGTTTCATATCTTTGCATGTACTAAATTACAGCACCCTTTCTCCACCATACAAATTTTTTTTCTCTATCCTTCTGTTGAGGTTTCTATTATTTTATCAATATTGTTTCAATCAAAATTTTGTATTATTCTTTGTTTGTTAAGTCCTAGTTTATGAACTGAATGATAATTTAAAATTATGCATCTCCATATTTGATGATCATTGCTGGGTTCACTACGTTACT
>NW_021447738.1:0-1028 GCF_001605985.2 Dendrobium catenatum
CTGCTCCGATCCTTCTCATCTTCCTCAGCTCTCACATAAAGAACTCAGCCAATTCGATATCAACTCTTTTTGAACTTCATCCACAAAACAGGCTACTTTCTCAGATAAAGATCTGCCGCCATACAATAATATTTTTCACATTGGAGATAATTTGATCCTCCCCTGACACAAGGAGCTTTATCCACAAAACGGGTTACTTTCTCATTGAGAGGATGAGGCGAACTTCCGAGATATTTCACTAATCTCGTGGCTCACTTGTTGGATTTTCTAGCAAAAGATTCTTCTTGAGAGAAGCATCATCATGGAGATCAATTGGAGGAACAACAAAGCCCATAAAATCAAGAAGGTTAACTTCATGGTTGCTCAGGCTGAATCATCCTATAACCGCATTTTCGCATTTTTGGGAGGCCCCTACTCAATCATCTGGGCAGTGGTGTCAACCAGACAACTAATACTAAAATTCTTCCTATCAAAAATAAAATAAGTGATGCACATCTTTCCAAGCTTATCAAAACAATTAAATCTCTCAAAAGGTATAATATGGATGAAGTTTAACCTTAACTAAATACTGATTTGTTGCTCAGGAGGGCAATTTTTTTAGCTAAATGATATTGATAGACGAAATCAAAACAAACCCTACAAAGATATATGCCGTATTAGAAATCAAGTCTTCAAAATTCATTCAAGAGGCACAAAAGTCCATCTATAGACTCACCAGTTTGGGCTCTACACAAATAAATTTGTCTAAGAAGATGATTGTGAATAGTCATTTACACAGTTGAAGGCATACCTTATCATTGCTCCAATTCTAAATAGCCTGAGATTCGAAGAAGATTTACTCATGTCTTTAAGAGTAATTTCTGATATGCTTCTTAGCACGTTTGACTTGCAAGCTGCAGGTAAACGAAAAATCTCCTTGAATGCTTTCTCAATTTGATCCAATAATCAAATGAAAACCAACGTGATTCACTCATCCACTTCCTTTCTATCTGTCCTTCATTACAGTCACTTCGATGAACAGCTGAAAC
>NW_021447739.1:0-273 GCF_001605985.2 Dendrobium catenatum
CGAGTTGTACCGAGTTTTTTACAACTCAGTACAACTCAGTATTTGCTTAGGATTTGCTCGGTATTGCTAGCGATTTGCTCGATATTGCTAAGTATTTGCTCGGTATTGCTAGAAAAAACTCGGTACAACTCGATACAACTCAGTATTTGCTCGGTATTGCTAGGTATTTGCTCAGTATTGCTAGGGATTTGCTCGGTATTGCTAGGTATTTGCTCGGTATTACTAGAAAAAACTAGGTACAACTTGGTATTTGCTCGGTATTGCTATGTATTT
>NW_021447740.1:0-1010 GCF_001605985.2 Dendrobium catenatum
TTCCGTCCGATCCACATAAAGGGAAAGTCGTCGAATCGAGCGGAGTTGAACAAGAGCAAAAGAGAGAGCGGGAATGAGAGAGAGAGAGGTCGTGGGAGATGCGACGTCGAGCGTGTGGCTTCAACGTGCGAATGACGTGCGGAGATACGACACCGATCGTGCGTGCGGGATGGGGCAGTTATGGAAATTTTTTATATATTTTTTTTTGTTTTGTTTGCTACAGAGAAGGGTCAACATACTCCAACCTTTTTGCGTATATGCTCATTTCGTATCATGTCTCTAAGAGTAAAACCACTCATCTACCTGAGCATCCCCTATCTATAAGAGTAAAACCACTCATCTACTTGAGCATCCTCATCTCTGCAACACTTTTAATATTATGCTTCTCTTTTAATGGCCAACATTCTGCACCATAAAGCATTGCAGGTCTCACCACCATCTTATAAAATTTTCCTTTAAGTTTGAAGGGACTTTTCTATCACACAATAAGCCTGATGCATTCCTACACTTCAACCATCCAACTTGAATTCTACTAATAATATCCTCATCTATTTCACCATAACTTTGAACAATAGACCCAAGATATCTAAAACGTAAACACTTATTAATAACTTTATCATCCAAAGTCATAATCCATCCACTAAATCTATTACTACTAAAATTACAACAGAATAAGAGAGGTTTAACCAAATTCAAAAAAGAAACTCTTCACAAATAATTAAAAGTTATAAACTGTGCTCATTTGCAGAGGTGATATATACGACTCTTTTTGTGCGTAGTGAGAACAACAATGAAAAATCCATGAAACTAACGATAAAGAGAGTTTAACAGGCAAACCCAAACTTTATGCAATTTAAAATTGTTCGCACGGGAAGGATAAATAGGTGCAAATCTCAATAGCTTAAGGATCCAATTTTCACTAAGGTAGATTGGATTTGAAATTTAATCATATTTCTCCCGAGAGTTAAATCTGGGTTCTACTTCCTATGAGCGCAAGCCCACATAGTTAA
>NW_021447741.1:0-1222 GCF_001605985.2 Dendrobium catenatum
GTAATAAATTTCGGATTTATTAATATTAAAAATTAGGGAAATGTCATTTTGTGAGAAAAACTCGATTTATACCCTTAGAAACCCTCTTAGGACCCTTAGGAACCAAGTTTATAAAAGCATTTTCAAAAACTCCAACTTTAGAGGAAATCCTAATTTTAGAAACCCTAAAAATTCTTGGAGAAAGTTATGTTTTCATGGTTAGGAACTCTTCCTAAATATTTCCTAACATTTTCTTTAAAAGATATCAAGTTTCGAGAAACCCTAGATTTTAATCATGAAAGAGTTTAGAGGAAAAGGAATGTTTCTAAGTTTAAATCATACCCTTTCTCTTCCTTAAGATTTCCCCTTCGTTTTCTCCTAAAATCGCCGCCGGAAAAGATCTCCACTGCCGGCCAAAATCGCCTCCCGTCCGCCTTTGCTCGTCCGCCTCCTCCCTTCCGCGCGCCTCTTTTGTTCGGCCAAACCGTGCGTGAAATAAGAGGGGGAGGCTCGGTTTGCTTAATAGGGAGAAAGGGAAAATGCCAAAAGACTCATATGCCCTTACTTAAACTCTCCAAGTCTTAATAACCTCTAAGGGTATTATTGGTATAATGAGACTTCTCTAATTTTTAATTCCTAAATTAGGCAAAATTAAATATAAGTTTTATATATCAAATTACTTAGAATTTTGCGTAGAATTTTATAAAATTATTCCCGTCAAAATCCGACAACATTGAATTTTTCACTTAAAACTCGTCGCGGCGCTTTGAAAAACGTGTGAGGGTTAAAACGGCAATTTTTGGGTTTTCACAATTAACTTCATCCATCATGAGATGTGAACCATAGACTTTTGAAGGTCTATGAATGATCTCATTTCTCGAGTTAATTAAAAACTCATTTGAATGCTCTCTAGAAGCTTAAGAAAAATGGGAAAGCTAATGCAGGTTTATGATATTTTAGATTAATTTTGCCATAACTTAGGTTTTGAGAGGAATAAAATGCTAATTGATTTGACCAAGTGCATAGTCACTTGATTGAAATTAAATGTCTATGTGAATCTAGGGTTTGATGTAGGTGAATGCATATGTCCATGAATGCAAATTCCATTCATATAGGGTCATCTTAGACCCTAATTTGATAATAAAATGCTACATTTTCCTTTTAACTTACAACAACAACAACATCAAGCCTTTATCCCACTACGTTGGGTCGGCTACATTAATCCTTTTTCTCCATTGTGTCC
>NW_021447742.1:0-343 GCF_001605985.2 Dendrobium catenatum
AAATAGAGGAAAATAGAGCAGCGGCCAAGTTTTGATATATTAAATGCAAGGATAAATATTCAGGATTCACGGAGAAAGAATATGCTAAGAGGTGCTTGGGGGGCGGACGTATAGAACCGTTGAGGTATCCGGTGTAGCCATTGGCGCCGAAGATTTTTAAAACTTGGGATCGCCAGATGGGATAATTTGAGGCAACGAGTTGTACATTAAGTACATACTTGATATTTGACATAAGGAATTTTAGCTATGGTGGGATAACTGGTGCAATAGGAGGTGTAGGAGAGGCGGTGGAGGGCGTCATCGGCTCAGCTGCCATGGATGATGCTTCGGTGTTGGCCATGAA
>NW_021447743.1:0-1244 GCF_001605985.2 Dendrobium catenatum
TTGACACGACTCGAAAATTTCGGGTTATGGTCAACCTGTTTGAGAAACGGGTCAGATTCGGATTGACCTGAAAATCCGAAATCAACCCGATTTGACCTAGACGACCGTTTCCTACTCTCTGTCCGTCCTATCTCGTCTGAAGAGATGTCGCGTCAGCCGTCAGTCGCATCCGCCAGCCATCTGCTAGCCACATCAAGCCGAATAGCTGATAGGGTCACATCCGCCATCCGCGTCAGCCTCGTCCATCGTCACTGCCTCGCCGTCTGATCCGTTCGATTGATCAGAAGTAGTGACGGGACCTCGACAACTCGCTATCTTCGTGCGCTTCTTCCTCCCTTTCGTGAGCTTCTTCAGCAAAATCCTGTAAGTGCGTGCCGGGTCAGGTCAACCCAGAAACTAGACAGGTGGGGTCAAGGTTGAACAAACTGACTCGTTTGCAAAAACGGGCATGAGTCAGGTTCAAGTCAACCCAAATAGGGTCGGATCAATTCTAGGTTTGATCCAAACCCAAATCGCAACCTGAATTTGACACCCCTAAATTATGTATGGGTTAAATTTCAAAAGTCCCGAAAGTATTTGTATAAGATCATTTTAGTCCCAAATTATAACGATGTTCCAATTCATTCTCTTGACTATATAAAATTGATCCAAAATGATCTTTTTAGACAAAAGCTTCAATTGGGACGATTTTTTTACTGCTTTCTAAAACAAATTTTTAGTATAAAAAATTTTAACTAAAATTTTTTGTAGTAGAAAAGGGTTTTATAGAGCATTAAGAAAGTTGTTCCAAATAAAGACTAAATTGAAATCAATTTTGTAAAACCGAGAAACTAAATTCGAATCAATTGCATACACAATTATAACTTTAGGGACTATTTTAGATCAATTTATATAATTGAAGAACTAAATTAAAACAACATAATATTCTGAGATTAAATTAATCATACACGAATAACCGGGAACCACTTTGATATATATATGATCCTGTCAATTTTAATTTAAATCTATAAATCTAACTAAGTCTAATAATAAAACTATATGTTTAAATTAATAGCATCAAATATATAATTAATTCTACTCAATAAAAATTTAAAAATAAATTTCTACAAAATTTCAAAATTTGTGTCAGGTTCAAATTCAGCTCTAACTAAACAAACTTGAATAAAATGGACCTTAGATCAATTCAATCTATTTAACACTAATTTATTTTATATAAAAGAAAAGAGAGAATGAGTTAAAACACA
>NW_021447744.1:0-384 GCF_001605985.2 Dendrobium catenatum
GTTGTCTTCTTCTTCTTCTTATTGTGAGTGCACTAGAGAGAAGAGAGAGCCCAATGTGTGGGAAAGCGTAATACCCACCAGTCACCGGAAGAGTCCGTGACTCGTGATCTTTTTATACGTTCTCTATTCTATCTTCGTTATCACCCACCGGCTTCTCTTCATTCTTCCACCTTCATCCCGCAACCAAAATACCTCATGTTGATCCAATCCAATTCCCCTCCCAAAACCCCATCCGCCGGCCTAGTCCTTGGCCACCCAACCTGATGCCAAGCTCACCCTCTCCCTCCTTGACCGTTGGCCCCTTCATTATCCAAAGTCATTATGACGATTCCAATCATCATAATGACCCCCTAAATTGGCTTAAGCAATAAAGGAAAGAGTTAG
>NW_021447745.1:0-250 GCF_001605985.2 Dendrobium catenatum
CTATTTGATTTTTTTTTTAGAAAACTCGCATGTCCATCTTTTTACAATCAATTGATTATCGCATGCGGATGGTAGTACATGATGGTTATATTACACCTTTTCATTTAGAAAATGGCATTAAAATTGAAATACCTTTTTCTAAATAGAATATTGTTGATAGAGATTCAGCCCAACTTAATACCAAATGTCTGAACTGTTTTTGTTGTACCTTAAAATATAAATATTACATGCATGTTTCTACTTGTTCTAT
>NW_021447746.1:0-249 GCF_001605985.2 Dendrobium catenatum
TGATTCTCCCTGCGAAATTTCGTCGAAGTTCGCCGGCGGGATCACTCGGATCACGCCTGAGAAGGTTCACGGCCTCGGATAAGAGCGGAGGTTGAAGACGAAATCTCAGCCGTTGATTCCGATCAACGGCTCAGATTAGATCCCGCTATTTCGAAGCGCGTCTGATCCCAGCCATCGGATCCGCCATCCGACGGCTGTGGTTAATCTGACCATTAACAGTTAGCGCCAATGATTGCCCAGCCAATCAGC
>NW_021447747.1:0-433 GCF_001605985.2 Dendrobium catenatum
GGTCAAAATCCCTATTTGAACCCTTAAAGGCCTGTTTTGGTCAACCTGGGTTGACTTGGTCAACCAGGTTGACCTAGGGTTTGGGTTTGGGCTCAAAAGATTTGAAATGACATTTCAAAGCCAATGGAAGTGGTTTCATGTCCTAGAGAGGTCATTTGGGTCAAAACACCTATTTGGACCCTTAAAGGGTCTTTTAGGTCAACTGTGTTGACTTGGTCAACCAGATTGACCCAGATCTTGGGAATGGCTTGAACAGGTTTGATTTGGTATTTGAAACTTGCTGCAAGTGATTGCATTCAATTCAGAATTCAATTGGTTTGAAATGCCTGATTGAGCCCCATAAGGGTATTTTGGTCATTTTGGGCTTATGGCCACTAGGGGCTGAAATGAGTCCATAAAAACACAGTTTATTGATCAACATATCAAGATTAAT
>NW_021447748.1:0-603 GCF_001605985.2 Dendrobium catenatum
GGATGTCGTCGGCAACCATACCGAGACATTCTTCTTCCTCGCTATCCTCGTCCGCTCCTCGCAAACGCCATTCTTCCACCGTCATTGACGACTACCCCCGCTCGAGCTTCCGCTCAAATGGCGTGATCCTCCTCAGCTTCAATGCCAGATCCGTGATTCCCTTCGGTTCCAACATTCGAATCGAGCTCCTCCGCCTCCCGCAGCCAACCAACAACCCATCATCCATTCTCCAGATTCCGCTCCCAGATCTACGACCCGAGGAGAACCTCAGCTCGACGCCGATTTTGTCGTCGCTTCATCTCACGACCAGAACAACGATTCTGATTCTCGCCAATGTGATTCCGGTTCCAATACCAATCCGCTCTCGTTCCCTGTGGCACTCTGCTCCGACGATCCCAAGCCAAAAACCCAAGCTGAACTGAACAACCAAGAAGAACAGAGCCGAGGCGGAGATGAGATCGAGGTTTGGCTGGAGCTTAGCTGCTCCCTATAGGACGTGGCCCTATCTACTCAGAACCACGGAGGAGCAATCGAGCTTTCCAAAGCTTTAAAACCTTCGCCGCTTCCGCCTGTGACCGATGCTGTTTGTTCGATCCAACAAAT
>NW_021447749.1:0-266 GCF_001605985.2 Dendrobium catenatum
GGTATTTCCGAGACGCTCAGTTTGACTGTAAGCTCGCAGAAATCGGAGTTCGGGTGCTCTCTGAATTAATTTTTGAAGTTTTCAACTAGCTTTTGCTTCGAGATTCGTGCCCGATCAAGCTAATTTTTGGAGTACGTATCAATTATTATTTTCTTATATATTTATTTTCTATCTAATAAAGAAAGGAAAGAGATTGTAGAGAGGAAAAATAGTAGAGTAATAGAGGAAAAAAAAATTATTGAAAAAATTGTTATTATTCTTTATAT
>NW_021447750.1:0-215 GCF_001605985.2 Dendrobium catenatum
AAGAATGTAAAACATGCAAATAGCAACTCTCTCTATATAGTTAACTTTTGTAATCGTAATACTGCATAAGGGTATTCTATTTCCTGAGCACCTTTGTTTGATAATATTCATTTTGATTTTTGAAAAAATCGTATGTCTATATTATTATAATTGATTGACTATAGCATGTGGATGCTTGTTAAGGATGGTTATTCACCTCTGTCATGTGAAATTAA
>NW_021447751.1:0-482 GCF_001605985.2 Dendrobium catenatum
ACTAATTTTTATGATGAGAACATGAGTTACCATGCAAGGTCTCATGAATTGAATGACGAAAGTAGAGAATTGCATTAGGTAACCGGCATCTAGTGTAAAACTTGTCGAACAATCATGACATGAATCATTTAATACAATGCGTTAATTTTATGGTGTTTCATGTAAGAGTTGCACTGCATTGCTTTAATACAACAAAAAATGTGCAAGGGCTACTGCACCAAAGCCCATGTGCAATGTTAAATAAGTACGGGTTTGCATATTATAAATGTATGTGGGCAAAGAAGCTAATTTTTGAAACTAGACTTATAATAGAACTTGAAATATAAGTTCCTTTACAAGGAAATTAATTAAATTAATAGATATTCTTATTCATATGAAGATAAATAATCTATGTATTTAGGAAACTATGGTATTCACTAATATGTCTAACTTACAGGAGAGGCATTACAATAATACTATTGAATTCAATGAAGCATTTGTTG
>NW_021447752.1:0-476 GCF_001605985.2 Dendrobium catenatum
AAGTTAGATTTAGTGATTGGGATTCCAAATCTAACGTGTGAGATCTCGTTCCCTTACTGTTCCTCTCTGAATTGGATTTTCCTCCCAGGATCGGCCGGGACGATATAGAGATCGTCCAGGCCGATCAGTGCATCGAAAACGGCTGATTTCTGGAGTGTTCTCTGGAATGATTTCTGGACTGGATCGTCCATGCCGATTTTGGATCGGCCGGGGACGATCAGATGAGACAAAAATCCCGAGAGCAAAACCGAAATTATCGGCCTGAGGAATCGTCCGGGCCGATTGGATTTTGTTCTGATCAGCCAGGACGATGTGGCGATCGGCCGGGCCGATCAGGCTTATGATATAAGGAAATCAGCTCGATTCGAGGAGAGAGAAAATCATTTATTAAAATATCTGATTCTGAAAAGAGAGAAAGAGAAAGGAAAAGAGAAGAAATCTTGGATTTCGGAGGCCGCGGAGCACTTTTCGTCCGT
>NW_021447753.1:0-285 GCF_001605985.2 Dendrobium catenatum
TCTCCAATAAAAACTCTTTCTTCAAGAGGTATCTTTTATATTAATTATTCTAAGTCATTCCAAAATTTTAATTTTCAATTCATATCCAAACCTACTTGAGGAGCATAAACACTTATACTATTAATAATCTTAGCATCAACAATAATCTTTAAAGCTATAATTATATCTCTAATTCTATTAATTTGTATAACATTATCATTTAAACTCTTATCTATAATCACACATACACCATTTCTAGTACAACTCCCACCCGAATATCAAATTTTATATCCTAAATTATTAATT
>NW_021447754.1:0-549 GCF_001605985.2 Dendrobium catenatum
CTTGGCATCAATCCGAGACCCCCTCCGATTCAATCCTGTTCGTCCGAGCTCGCGGGAGGAGGCTGAATAGGCTGGTGCTCCCCAGAGCTCAAGGATCGATCCCAGCATTTCGGAATGACTCCCCAGAGTTCCCCCAATCTCCCAGCATCTTCCATCACTTCGAGCAAACTCCGACGAAAGGCTTCGGCATCCCGCTCGAAGTCGTACCTCCGGCCATCCTCCAGTCGCGGCCTCTGAAAGAAACCTGTTCTCCTTCGTCCCCTGAAGCTTCCAGATAGAGAAGCTCATCCGTTGAGACTTTCTCTGCGGTAATTCCTTTGTCCCGAGCTCCCTAGCTATGTAGTCCGGTCAAGTGTAAAGGAAACCTTCACCCCAACGGATTTCCACCGTTGGATTGAAGGTTTCCACCCCCCTGATCCTCCCTGTGAAATTTCTTCAAAGTTCACCGGCGGGATCACTCAGATCACGCCGGAGAAGGTTCACGGCTTCGGATAAGAGCGCAGGTTGAAGACGAAATCTTAGCCGTTGATTCCGATCAACGGCTCGGAT
>NW_021447755.1:0-269 GCF_001605985.2 Dendrobium catenatum
CTTAGCCTTTGGTAAAGGAAAGGTACATTGGGACATTACTCAACTTGAGCTCTTGGCTTTCTCACCTATCAAAGAAGTATTGCACGGTAGCCTTCTAGAAGTCAAAGGCATTATTATGGAAGGTGATAATAAGAATGTCATCCTTTTTCTTCATAAATTGTATAGCAAACCGAAGATGAAGGATTGGAGCTTGGAAGAAGAAGACTTCCATTCCTTGGTGAGTTCAATAATTTTTTCTTTCATTGGGTTAATCGTAATTGTAATAAGTT
>NW_021447756.1:0-259 GCF_001605985.2 Dendrobium catenatum
AAGATACAACCGCGAGCCCGGACACATCCTGCGGCTGATGGGTATTACGTTGCCCTTCTCTAAGGGACTTCACGCCACGAGCCCAGACCCATCCTACAGCTGGTGGAAACTCCGACTCCCTCCCATAGGGATTTCACTAACGTTCTTCCCAAAGAACCCAAGTGCAAAACGCAAATTTTTTTATTAATCCATCTTCTTCTTCATGTTCTTCCTTGATCACCGTAGGTTCCTCTTTGATTTGCACAGTGATTGGGAGATT
>NW_021447757.1:0-334 GCF_001605985.2 Dendrobium catenatum
TGTCCCAGCAGCAGCTCCAGCTCGACCACGACGCCATGCCGCACCCCGAGCACCTGCACTAGCACCAGCACCAGCACACCCTAATGATGATTTAGTCGCCCGCTTCGACCAGCTGCACACTCATCTCGACATGCATATTCAAGAACAACATCAGCAACACGAGACTGATATGCAATGGTTTGGGGAACGTTTTACTGCAATTGATCACCACTTCGATGCTCTTTTTCAATATTTTCAACCAAATCCACCTCCACCACCAACTGATCAGGACCCGTCTGCTTAGATTGTCTGTGGTTACATTGTAGTTTTTCTTCTTTTGCTTTTTTGCTTTTAG
>NW_021447758.1:0-292 GCF_001605985.2 Dendrobium catenatum
AGGTCGAACTCGGTCGAAAGCAACTTCAGAAAGCAACTTTCTGTACAATAATTTCACAACCTACTTTACCGACTACTGCCGCCGTCCCAAATGCACCCTAAATAATCTATTTCGGGGACTTTAGGTTTTCCAATTATTTCACAATTACTTTCTTATAAATTTAGATAATTATAAAAACTATTAATATTAATTAAATAAAAGATTATTTAAAATGAATAAAGTAATCTTAAATCTACATTATTGTCATATTTTATCCAAAAGGAGAAAGAAGAATTTTTTTTTAACCCTCGAC
>NW_021447759.1:0-217 GCF_001605985.2 Dendrobium catenatum
GACAAAGACTTTACACGGCCGCGGTGTTCTCGAAAGAAGGCACCTACCATACACGCTTTTCTCTAGCGTGGCGGGAGGCCCAGTTTTTCGACGTTTTTCCCCTAAACAGGGGAGACGCCGGGAGGCTGCCGAAATTTCGGGTGAAAATATACCGTACTCAGACCTGTTTGAACTCAAAGGGAACAAATATTTGGACACATTTGAACAACCAAGGACT
>NW_021447760.1:0-215 GCF_001605985.2 Dendrobium catenatum
GCTTGACTCGGCCAGAGTGAATCAACAGCGAGGAGATTGGAAAGGTAGTGTATGCGCTCCCTCGGTCGGATTAACTCAAAGGCCAAGGGCTTCGGGGGACCGGATCAACCCCGGGACTTCCTTCAAGTCTTCATACCATTTGAAATCCTCTCATTTCTCTCAATCTCTCTTTTTATTTTATTTTCTTTTTATATTATACATATAATATTATATAA
>NW_021447761.1:0-207 GCF_001605985.2 Dendrobium catenatum
AGATCTCCGGCCATCCGAGACTAGCAAACTTCCAAGGAGATTCACCATCGATTGAAGAGATTTTGGAGCTCGGGACCAACTAAGGAATTGTACGAGGACAGTCTACAAGTGCAACCGTACAAAAATTCCGAAGATCCAACCGTTAGATCTTTTTAAAACCTTTAGAATATGTTAAACACTTAGAGATAAATAGATATCTGCACGCTT
>NW_021447762.1:0-316 GCF_001605985.2 Dendrobium catenatum
TGAGCAAGAAGAGAAGAGAAGGAAGAAGCTCCTCCTCGACCACCGCTGGAGTTTCGTCGGACCACCGCCGGAACTTCGCTGGACCACCACTTGAGCCCTCACCTCCGCCGGACCACCACTTGAGGCCTCGCCTTCCTCGACTATCGTCGGACTTTCACAGGACCACTACTTGAGGCCCTCACCTCTGCCGGACCACCGCCTGACGCCGTTGCTCCGCCGGACCACAACTTGAGGCCCTCGCCTTGCTCGACCACTGCCGGAGTTTCGCCGGACCACTGCCGGACCTTTGCCAGACCACCACTTGAGGCCCTCACCT
>NW_021447763.1:0-276 GCF_001605985.2 Dendrobium catenatum
AAGAAGTCACCAACCTTTGCTTGATGGTAGATAATGTTGAACAATCAGATCAAGAAGAGGTATGTGACTTAACCTATGATGAATTGTTTGAAGTTTCTGAACCCATGCATGATGCATATAAGAAAATGAAAAAGATGCATGCTAGTTTAGGTTTAGAATTGGAAGAGCTTAAGAAGGAACACGAAATCCTTAGGAAAGATCATGCTTTAATGGATGACAACCACATAAAATTACTTTTTGAATATGATGACTTGAATAAAAATTTTGAGATTTTAA
>NW_021447764.1:0-246 GCF_001605985.2 Dendrobium catenatum
TCAGATACATTCGAGGTACGTTACACTATGGACTACCGATAACAAAAACTAACTTAATTCTTAAATCTTTTTCAGATGCCGACTGGGCCGGCGATCCACTAATAAGGAAATCCACATCAGGCTACTGCTCGTTCTTGGGCGATTCGATCATCTCGTGGACAGTCAAGAAGCAAAGAACGGTATCCCGCTCTTCCACCGCTCTTCCACTAAATCCGAGTACAGAGCTCTCGCCGACCTCACAACAGA
>NW_021447765.1:0-246 GCF_001605985.2 Dendrobium catenatum
TTTAGGCTCCAGAAATACAAAGCTTTAAATGTTCTAGGTCATTTCCAGTTCAACACCTCATCAGGTTGACCGAAATCTTTATTTGTCCAATTCTTCGAAACAAGCTTCTAGGTAACCGGGCACGTCATCTAGATGTCTTCAAATCTTAACCATCTGCTTCCAAATCTAGGAGAAACTAAAGTTAAATTCAACAACAATGGACAATGATCCGAAGCCAGTTGAATAAAATGCTTAACCGTTGCCAAG
>NW_021447766.1:0-285 GCF_001605985.2 Dendrobium catenatum
TCCAAAAAATATTGAACAAGCAAATGAGAAAGCATCAGAGAATATTAGCATAAATTCCAATCTTCATGCAGTAGAAAGTCAATAACATTAAAAAGTAATCATTACAAACAAACTAAATTAAAATTTTTGCCAACATCTTGTAATAAGGGTTCTTGTAATACTATAAAATTTTATCAACATAATCAAATTCTATCAACATATAAAACAAATTTATAGTAAAGTAAGACTGTTCAAATCCAAGTAGATTATTCAGAAATAATTCTTGTAGAATATCAATCTTCTTCA
>NW_021447767.1:0-2182 GCF_001605985.2 Dendrobium catenatum
TTTTGATATCATGGAATCAAGTTGGAAATCTTGCTTTTATTATCAATAGTAACATAAAAATTGAAATATAAAATGAAATTATTAATGGAACTATAAGAATTTCTTTTCTTGTTTTAATATGTAATTTGAAATCATTATTGCAACTTCAAGAGCTCTTATAACAATATTTTCTTGATTTTAAATCTAAATAATATATTGGTAAGTTGTGAAATATATTTAATAATGTTTGTATAAATTTATTATGTAGAGGCATTATACCAAATCTATAAGTGCTACTGTGGGTAGATACTTTAAGCTATTAAATAACAGTTTCTTTTGATGGAGAATGAGCAAGTGCATATGGAGTACTACATTAGTGGTGTCAAAAATTGATCTAACCTGAAATCTGACTCGGACTTCACAAAAAAAATTCTGGTTTGGGTCAACTCGTTTACCACACGGGTCGGGAATATGGGTCCGGTTAGGGTTTCATTAGCCGACCCATTTATAAAATTGGATCCGTACAGGTTGAGAAAACTAGTCCGTTTTCAAAATTGGGCTGGGTTGGGTTGATCCGTTTGGTCCCGACCCACCAGGCAAGTATTACAAACTCAAATTGTTTTTAGATCCGAACCCAACATGTCGACCTATTTTGACACCCCTAAGTGACCTAAGAAAATAACATTATGTATTAGCAAAGTGGAGTCTCAAATATCTGATAGGTGATATAGATTATGCCTTATAGGTATGAGTATTAGTTGGCTTTTTATGTTGCAAAAGATAATTGTTCTTTTCTCTATAGCAGGAAATTATATTTTATACTATGAAAGAATTAAATTAGTTTAACAGAGAATCTAATTTATAATACTAGAACAAAGCATCATTAATTACATTATTGATATAGCAAATTAATTTTTGAAGGATAAAATTTTAATGATTAAGAAGATTTGAGGTGGTAACTCAAATCTGCCTTACACTATAATAAAAGAAGTCTAAAAGGAAATTCTTATTAAACAATTACTAGTATGGATGAAAAAATATATAGTAAATTAAAAATATTTAAAAATATCCTATTTTAGTTAGAACTTATTAAGATGATTAGGCTGCCCTAAATTCTTCCTTTACTTTTATTCTCGCAGCACATGCTCTCCCAAAAGTTATCTTAGGTTTAGTTTGGCATGCGCAAGGCCTTATTACTGCTTCTTAAAGCAGCTTTTTATTATAAAAAAATTAATTTTGTACTAAAAAGTTGCTTTAAGAAGCAGTAAGAAAGCCATCCCAAACAAAGCCTTAATCACCCTTTGAATTTTTTCCTCCATTGTCAAATTATTTGTAGATTAATCCCTCTCAACCTCAAACCCTATATCGCAAATTGCTCTTCTCAATTGCTAATGATCCCTTTCTCAAATCCTATTAGGGCGAAAGTTTCCTACCTATTGTTCCTCCTCTAGCATGAATCGCAATTCTATCAAAGTTGGCACTACAATTAAGTTTCGACCCTTGAACCCTATCGCAAATTGCCAATCCTAGCCGGCAATGTGCCAACTCCTCTCATTGGCCTTTTGCACTTCTCACTATAGAAAATTGACTGAATTTTTCGTCAAAAATCGGCAAATTTCAGTAAAAAACACATCTTCGATGGATAAAATTAACTAATTTAACAATTTTATTGTCAAATTATTAAGTAATTATTGGACTAAATAAAAATTTTTAAATTATTAAATAAAATTAATAATTTTTAAATAATTATTAATTAAGTTAATTTAACTAATTAACATAATTTAATATACAATTATTAAATAGTTTCAAAAAATAATATTTGTTTTAAATTAAATTATTATTTAATACATTTAACTGTAAATTAAACTAAAAAAAATAACTTAATTAAATATCTTTAATTAAATTAAATTAATAGTTTAATAATTATTATTAAGTTAAATAAACCAATTATCAAAAACATTTAATAATAGTTTACCCTCTCCTGTTTTCTAATTTTTTTCTCTCTCCTCGCATGACCGCCTTAGCAAAAAAGGAATGGGCAACTTGAGTCACACATTGTATTTGGAACTCGTAGAACTCCTAAATTTTTTATTATTAAATTGTTTTTTTTTAATTATGAAAATGATTTCAAGTGATTTTTTTTGTTCGGTAAATGTTTCTTTTGACGCGTGATTTTTATCGGCAAAAAAATTTCTTGGAAATC
>NW_021447768.1:0-275 GCF_001605985.2 Dendrobium catenatum
AATGTAAAGCATGCAAATAGCAACTATCTTAACAATGATTTTCTTAATATCAAATTTATAAGTTACATCCCAAGGTCTGCAGTAAAGTAAAGGTGGTCAGGCCCCACCGACAATAAACCTAGGTTCTAAGCCTATAAGAGTGTATAATTAAATATAACTACTTATGGTCTTCAGGCTCTAATTCTTCTATGGAATTCCAAATAGGAACATCCCCCTGGTGGAGGATATTATATTTTGGAGCCCAATTTGTATATGTATAACCAGTTATTTTTAAT
>NW_021447769.1:0-290 GCF_001605985.2 Dendrobium catenatum
AATTAACACACTCATTCTCCACTCATCTGACGTCTTTTTAGTCTTCAAAACAAAATTAAAAAGTTTAGCAAGCCAAGAAATTCTTTCAACTTCTAAGCATTTCCACACCTCTATTAGAATATCATTAGGTCCAACAGCTTTTCCACCCTTCATTTTCTTTAAAGCCTCTCTAACTTTGGTTTTACTAATATGCCGATAAAAACAAAAATCTTTATTTTCATTTAGGGTGCGAAGAACACTACAGTCAATCTTATTTTCACAATAATCATTAAAAAGTTTAAAAAAATATC
>NW_021447770.1:0-314 GCF_001605985.2 Dendrobium catenatum
CATATTAGGCTAAGAACTTTAACTACAATAGCTTTCAATTCGGGAACATCTCAAAACTGATTCCACAAACGTTCTACATGAAAATGAATAGTATTTTATGAATATTGATTGAAATAGAATACTTGAACATAAATATTAAAATTAAAATTATAAATATATAAATTATAAACATAGCAAGAGATTGTGTTTTGTAGCATGCTTGTGCTGCTATAAATCCAAACATTCCCTTCTTCAAATGAAATTTCTCAAGTTGATCATTCACTTTGAGGTAGTCTTCTTCAGAAATTAGTCTGTCCATACATGCATACAAATCA
>NW_021447771.1:0-1051 GCF_001605985.2 Dendrobium catenatum
ATTCTCAACTTGGTTTAGATCATATGTGAGCACACTTCTTTTGCAAATTTAAATCTTATTTATTATAAGAAATACTAATATGTGAGCACACTTCTGGATATAAAACCCTGATAACAATTGTTTCGATAAAGGTTTGCAAACATTAGCATGGGGTTCAATACGAAAAGTAAAAACTTGGCCAATATATAGTGAATGGGTTTAGATTTCATACTAAATCGTAGAGTGAAGGAAGAAAAAATGAAAATTGTGGAGTTTGTGTTAGAGGAAACACTCATGAAAAAAATGAGTGTGATTATTATGGAGTTCTGAATGAGGTCCTTGACTTGCAATACCTTGGCGAAGATGAGAACTTTGTATGCTTGTTTAACTGCCAATGGTTTGATCCAGTACAGAATAGAGGCACAAGGGTGCATCCTACGTATGATTTAGTAGATGTAAAATAGAGTAGAAGATACGGGAAGTTTGATCCATTTGTGTTAGCAAGTCAAGCTATTCAAGTTTATTTCAACAATTATCCCAATGGCCATAGAGACAAACAAGATTGGCTAACTGTCATAAAAATAAAAGCATGAGAAATAATTGATTAATAATACATTGTAGTAACTACACATCAAGATGATGAGATGTCAAGTTGTAGGCCTGTTGAAATTGAGGAGATGACAGCTACAACTTCTACTATTAAAATGGAGTTAGAAGATGTGAATAGTTCAACTAGTTCAAGCGAAGATGAGAACGAGGATCAAAGTGAAGATACCATTGAGAGCAGCAAAAATAAAATAGTTTAGATGATTCAGATTAGTTTTTGTAATTTAGAAATGTAGAATTTTAATGTTTTATAATATTTTGAATTCTAAAAAATTAAATTTTTTTTGTTAACTTGTATTTATTAATTACTTTATTAACTACTTTTTGTAATTTATTAATTGCTTTATTAACTGCTTATTGTAATTCTTTACATACTTTATTAATTATTTATAATGCTTTACTAATTGATTTTTTTTAAATATTGCAGATAGCTTCAGGCGACGATCCGCCTCGCAAATCATTTGCA
>NW_021447772.1:0-519 GCF_001605985.2 Dendrobium catenatum
ATTATATATTTATACTATTTATGATTAAATGATTACATGCATATTATTCATATTTTTTTTAAAACCAAAATAAAAATTTTATTAAAAGAAAGTGATACATCACAAGACCATAATAGGGCCACATCAATAGAATTGTAATCAATGAAAAATAAAAAGTAGCAGTAGAAGAAAGAACTAAGAGTTGGATTGACAAAATCAGAAAATAACGAACTTAGACCAACACCTAGCTTCCAGGGAGGGGTCATCCATAGAGGATCAACTAAACATCCAAACTGAGAAGCAGCCAAAAAACATCAAAACGATCCACCAAGGTTGCCAACCAACCCTGGCCATCCAAGACGCATGCAACATAACTGTTTCATCATATTATTCATATTATCTTACATTGATTCAGTTGTAGGTTCTAGTTACATAGTGAGCTATTATCTCACTCTGTAATTTTATATATTTTTAGGAATGGATTAGAATCCAGTGGAGTGAGAATAGATCATGAATTCAAGTTTTATTTTAGTTTTGTAT
>NW_021447773.1:0-2712 GCF_001605985.2 Dendrobium catenatum
ATTAAGTGGTGGGGCCCATGGGATTAATTAAAACCTAATTTGAATTTCAGGTTTTAATCATTTAGAAGGAGTTCAAAATTTGAAATTAAAACTGATAAGATTTTCATTTAATCTCTCCCTAAATATAAGGCATCAATTTAGGAAGGATTAATGAGAGAATTAATGCCAAAATTTTTGAATTTCTCCTGGGCTAGGCGGCGGGATTGCTTGGACAGAGGAGGGGGGGAGACGGCTGCTGGTTTCGGTGGACTGGAGGGTGCGGACGGCTGGCACAGCGGGGAGGCAGGGTGCGGGTGAGGGGATTCGGGCGGAACAGAGGAGGGATTTTCGGGATTTTGCCTGCAGGGAGGAAACGGGTGTATGGGGGGAATTGGTAGGGAAGAGAAAAACAATGAACTTACAAGGATGAGCCAAGAGCTCGCCGGAGCGGGCTGTTGGGTATTGCGGTCGGAGCCTCACCTAGGCCTCCTCTCTCTTTTCTCTCAAGCTCTCAAGCAAGAAGACAAAAGGGAATTTCAGAAAATTTTCATTAATCAATCATCATCCTCATACATCAAGAAGAGCCCCTTTTATAAAAGGTCTCAAACATGAAAAGAAAAACAAAAGACTCATATGCCCCTTGAGCTACAATAAACACTATGCCTACATAAGGGCGAAATCGTCACTAGTACATGAAATAAAAGATACACAAAATAAAATAACATGATAACATCAAAAATATAAACTCCCGATCGTAGCCGTTGATCTACGATTCCTTCGCCGATAAACCTGCCTAAAATGTCTGTCGATGACCTCATCAATATGAGTTGAATCTCTTGCTACCATGATAGCGCCACCAACATCTACTCCATCACCAACTCGCCTGGACTAAAGGAGAGCTATCCAATAGAAGTAAAGCATCATATCAAGGTAAATATAACAAAAAAATGGAGAAAATGCATAAATGATAAAAGAAGAATATTTCCTCTTTAAGGTAGAGGCAAAGTTGGAATTAACTTTTACTGTGACGGAAAATCAAGGCTAAAGTAACAAATAATAAGTTTGGGCTTCTTGAAATACATTTTAAGGTTTATGATTATCCAAATAAAAGAAAATTGCATTTGCTAGTTTGAACTGCCCTTACTTTAGGGCAGTGGAATTCATAATCTAAGAATTATGATTAGTCCAATTCGACATGGTCAAAATTCAAAAGATAGTTAAAAGCTTAATTTTATCCTATTGAACACTGAGAAGAAAAGTGATCCAATGATAAAGTTTTAAGAAGGATAAGAGGCCAAATGTACAAGAATACTCGATGGAATTTAGAAGGCAGACAGCTGCTTTAAAACTTTTATTGAAAGAAAATTGCTATTCATGAAATATGTAGTTGGACTGTATAAAAGACTTCACATAGAATTGAAGCTTTTTTTTTTGGTTACTGGCTTTCTTGAAGCTAGCACAAAAGTTACAGTACTTGACAAAAGAAACTTTACTCTTTTTATTGGTATAAAATCCCAGCTTGTGACTTAAACAGAAGGAGAATATCGATAGCTCAGCTATAGAGGAACAAGATATTAGACCGCAATGTTGGTACTACAAAAAACTTGGGCATAAGCTTGAGAATCGTTGGAAATAGAAAATAGGATAAAATTGTTAGACAAGAAGAAAAAGAACCACATTACTACAAAATTAGTTAATGCAGGAGTGATAAAGGCAGATTAGAGAACAAGTTTAATGCACTGTCCTTGATTTTGCATGCCCATACCACTAAGGAAGCTGGAGAAGAAGTGTTCCACTTTAAGTTTAGATGAAATATGCCATTGTCAATGCAATTTTGGATCCATGTTATGAAAAAAATCTTATCTCTGTAATGTTGGTTGAGAGATTGGGGTTAGTCACTATTTAACATTCAAAATCAATTTGTTTGAGCTGATTTCAAAATGTCAATATTTGTTAAGTTGCTAAATCATGTTCTCTTAGTTTTGTTTCTCTAGAGATTTTATTAATGAGCTAGTTTCTAAAGTTGTACTGTTGGATGAATGCTATGCAATTCTAGGTTGTCCATATTTGTGGAATATGAATATTATCTTTTATTGAAGGCAACAGAAAAATTTAACTTGTAAAAAGAGGGGAAAAAATATAAAGTTAGTTTATTATTTCAGCTTCAAAGGAAATAGAGAGAACGACTATTCCATAAGATCTTATCAAGGGGTTAAGAGCTCTCTTACTGATGAAGAGCATAGCAATAATAGTACCCATTATTGATATGCATCCAATCAAGGAAGATGCACCATCTTAGCCTATGCAAAAGACATAATTGTTAAAGTAATAAAAAAGGAATAAGTTAAATGGTCAAAAGAAGAAAAAGAGCTCATATTTGCAGGAATGAATGAGCCAAACTAAGGTGGCATTGTTCTGGAGAGATGGAGATTCTAAAGTTACACAGTTAAAATAAAGATCAAATCATTAGGAGTCAAAAGATAAAGATGGATTATTGATTGGAGATTTG
This sequence comes from Dendrobium catenatum, assembly GCF_001605985.2. Lineage (NCBI taxonomy): Eukaryota > Viridiplantae > Streptophyta > Magnoliopsida > Asparagales > Orchidaceae > Dendrobium > Dendrobium catenatum. The sequence goes on from NW_021447773.1 coordinate 2,489, forward strand.
GTGATCAAAATAAGAAGTCAAAGAATCTGGACCATTGGATGGCAATGGTTGAATTCTAATGAATTTTGAATAAATAATTTGTAATTTAAGCTTTAAATTCAAAATAGGAGTTTTCTCATGAGTTTCTTAAGAAGTTAGTTCTATTATGAAGTTAGTTTAAGGCTTTAAACAAGTCTTTTACATATCCAATCACTGTAACAATGTTTCAGCATGAAGGGGTTTTC
>NW_021447774.1:0-218 GCF_001605985.2 Dendrobium catenatum
CTGGGAAGCTGTCACTGGATTTGCAATTGATACTATATTCAAACAAGATAACTTGCTTATGAGCACCTTTCAAGTTGCCTCTATTGTGACATGGAAATCATAGATTTGAACCACGAAAGGATCTATAAATTGCTAAATATAGTTAATTAAGTTGATTGCACTTGTACTTTTAAGTAAAGGAATGAGTTTAGATTGGGTTCCATGTACTGAACAGCGGA
>NW_021447775.1:0-337 GCF_001605985.2 Dendrobium catenatum
TGTTGTGTACTCGGGTCCTTTCAGTACATCCGCTACTGTCTTGCTTGTAGGATTCGTCATATGCCATCATTTGTAGGTGATATGTTTGCTAAAGAACTTTGCTCCTTTAACTCTATTTGTTAAAGATAGATGCATTCAACTATCATTGCGTAGTTCCTTACTATAAGTATGTCGTAACATCTACAGCTTGTTATTGATTAGCACTTTCAGACTTATAATGTACATGAAATATTTTTGTCGTCGTTGCAATCATTTCAAATTAACAATTGCATGATCCTTGATGTTATTCATGAATAGTTTATTACACACATTATAGATCCTTTGTTGATCAATATAT
>NW_021447776.1:0-385 GCF_001605985.2 Dendrobium catenatum
TTTCTCTAGCGTGGTGGGAGGGGCAACCGGCGCGACATCTACGGCGAGGTAAGCGATTGATCCTCGGTTGCAGATCTTGTTCTCGACATCCATGCTTCTCTCTCCTACCTCGATCCTCGCACCGCCGTCATCAACCCCGCGCAGGTATAACTTTCCTAAACTCTAAAACTCCGAGATCCTGCTTTCTATGCTTGCAACGCGACCAAACGACCACCTATACACGCTTTTCTCTAACGTGGTGGGAGGAAGTTCGTCGCGGTGTTTTCAACGAATTGGGAGATCACATAAATCCTATTCTCGATGTGCGTGCCAAATCGGTAAACTGCCTATACACGCTTTTCTCAAGCATGGTGGGATGGGGACCCGGTGCGGTGCGTACGGCAAG
>NW_021447777.1:0-201 GCF_001605985.2 Dendrobium catenatum
AGACTTCCGTCCTTAGCATGTACGACGGGCCGGTAGACCACCTAAGCAAGCCTTTGTTGAGCGTGGTAGGAGGGAATCCGGTCCGACGCCTACGACAAGGCGGACAGTCGCCGACCCTCACCCTCCTACTTTGACGTGCGTGTCGAGCCGACGGACCACCTAAGCACGCCTTTAGTGAGCGTGGTAGGAGGGAACTCGGTG
>NW_021447778.1:0-3059 GCF_001605985.2 Dendrobium catenatum
GCTGGAGGCAGAAGGGGGCTTGTGAGCTGAAGGGAACGGACAAGTGTGAGGAGAGGAAAACTGAGAGCTGAAGTTCTGTGTGTAAAAAAAAAAGTCTGTCTTTGCTTCGTTTTAACTACGAGAGCAAGAACCACAGCCAGCTGCGGCGTGGAAACGACGGGATTTGATCGGAGACAGCCGGATTTCGATTGAACGAGGTATTGCATTTAATTTATTTCCCTATTCGGTCTCTGACTTTGCTGAAATTTTATTGAGTTAGTGCCATTTTGGTATTCCAGTCATTTCTGTATTTAATTTAGAATGACCAAGCAGTATTAGTCCAGTCAAAATGCATCAATTTGAGTGCTTTCCTCGTTTTGCGTGTCAATTTTCTCGTTTTGCGTGTATTTCGCTCCGTTCGTGTCGAATTCGTCGAATATCAGAATTAAACAAATTAACAGTGTATTTAGGGTATTGACGTTGTTCCGAGCACAACCGTGAAGTCTGTTTCACGATCGGACATCATTTGAGCGCCCCGATAATAATTCTTGCATGTGCCCGCCTCGATTTGCGTGCACAACCTCAATTGAACAATTTGGTAGTGCATTTAGGGTATTTTCAGTGTTTTGAACACAACGACGCAGTCCATTTCACGATCGGGTGTCATTTGAGCATACCGATGGTAATTCTTGCATGTGCCCACCTCGATTTGCGTGCACAACCTCAATTAAAATTGGTAGTGCATTTAGGATATTATCGATGTTCCGAACACAACGACGCAGTCCGTTTGTCAAACTGACGTCATTTGAGCATACCGATGGTAATTCCTGCATCTGCCCACCTCGATTTGCGCGCACAATCCCAATTAAACAAATTGGTAGTGCATTTAGGGTATTTTTGACGTTCTGAACACAACGACGTAATCCGTTTTGCAATCGGACGTCATTTGAGCAACTACGAGGCTAATTTTTACACTGAACCGCCTCGATGTACGTGCACAACCTCAATTAAACAAATTGATAGTGCATTTAGGATATTTTTGACATTCTGAACACAATGACGCAGTCCGTTTGTCAATCTGACGTCATTTGGGTCGAGTCAGGCAAACTTTTCTTGAAATTTGTGCTTTACCTCGAAGTGCGTGTTGACCTCGCATGCTTGAATTTGAATAAATTGGATGTCACCCTTAGGTATTTAGGATATTCTGAATGCAGTGGCGAAGTTCATTTCGCGATCGGACTTTGTTTCACCAATGTCGAAGCCAATTTTCTCGATATACGTGTTTTGCCTCGAAATTTGTGCCACCAATTCGGATGATCCAAATTGAACATAGAAGACGTAGTTTTGAGTATTCATAATGTTCCAATCGTAATGGCGAAATCGGTTCGTCGATCCGACATCGTTTGATCAGATTCGCACTTTAATTTCGGGTGTCGGTCGTCTCTTTTGACCAATCTCATCCGATTTGATTGCGACGGGCCTTGACCTAGCAAAATTTTATATCCTGATGGCAACGACGATGTTCATTTTACAATCGGAGATCATTTGACCCTTCAAGTGATGCGTTGTATCAACCCGCGCGTTGCTCGATCCGCCACCTTTGTCCTTTTTGCACATAGTTTAAGTTATAGGGGTCAACAAATGCCCCCCAACAAATGTGGTACGCGCCTAGAGCGAACCACGTTTGTTGTATGTTGATCGATCCTGTGGATCTCCAAATGTTTATTCTGGATGTCACACCGAGGGGGTCTTATTTAGCGGATCTCCAAAAGCTTATTTGGATGTCACACTGTAGGTTTTATTTTTTTTTTTTGTGGATCTCCAAAACCTCTTTGGATGTCACACTAAATGTCTCTTTTTTTTTTTAAACTAATATCCATTGGTATGCAAGGATATTGATGCTCAAAAGTTAAGCGTTAAATTTAAACATCTTATAGCTCGAATGTTTTTGGTTTGTCGAGTTAGTTTACGGTCCTTCGTAGTCCCCTTCACTTTTTATAGCATTTATTATTATTATAACTGCTTTTTGACGCACTCTCATTTTCTCCTCGTGCAGAAGATGTTCCGTTGGCAGAGACCTGATGATCTTCCACCAGGTGAGCCTAGTGAGGCTGCCATCTGGGATGCGATTGACAGGCGGGATCCCCATAGTAGAGTTGATGTTCGGGATAGACTAGAGCAGCACCAGGATATGCTGCGGGGGCGAGATGTTTTCCACAAATTCTTTACCCGCTCCCCTTTACTGCCAGAGCTTTCTAGGGATTCTGTTGCTTTTGAGAACCCGAACATGTGGGTCACTAGTCTCAGACTACAGTGCGGGGAGTATCACCCGCTGGAGAGTACCATTGCACCACTGAGCTGGGGGACTTGCGACATTTTGGAGCCAGCAGCCGATGTAGCGGAGCCTGTTGGACAATCGAGACTTCTTGGTCACCGGCAGTTACAGCCAGCACCCTTGGAGTGGCCGAGAGACTCTACAATTGGACAGGTGCAGAGTCCTATCAGGGGTTACCTTTGTTGGGCACGCAACATTCTTCAGACACATAGAGGTACACTGCAGGCAGCGGGGATTTACGGGGCAGTTTACGCCTCGCTGTTTGACTACGGGCGCCTTCCTTCCTCTTGGGCCCGAGGTTTAGTTGAGTTCTGGGACTCAGGCAGAGGTACTTGCTGGATCGGGGCGGAGGAGCTCACGATTACTCTTTCAGACCTCCAGACAGTGTCAGGGCTTCCAGTTTTTGGCCATCACTTTGAGGAGTGTGTTCCTCCAGATGAGCAATTATTTCAGCGGGTCCTTTTAGAAGACGGTGACAGGAGAGGGAGGTTAGTACTACCAGATGTTTACCCCGTCGCACTGCAGCATTACAGACGGACGCATAGAGAGTCTGACCTGTCGAGGCGCGCTAGGGCTTCCATGCCCGTCGACGTTTGGATTAGTAGTTTTCTTCAGGAGAGGTACCTATCTTTAGTTGGAGTTTCACTACATGACCCTTTTGGACTTGGTTTGGAGGGTGACGCTCCATTGTCAGAAGAGACTGCCGAACCTTCTTCTACCTACAGTTGTACTTTCCCAGGGTTGC
>NW_021447779.1:0-230 GCF_001605985.2 Dendrobium catenatum
AATATGATTTTGGACACTTTGGGCTAGCCAAAAAGTTGACCCAAGTCAACCCAAGACTTGGGCTGGCTGGGGGAGGTGTGTTGGACCTAGGGACACCTAATGGAAGTGTTGGTCAGTTTCAATTGAGCTTAGGGTGGGAGTTGGCTCAATCCCAAGTGGTTTTGGCTACTTTGGGTTAGTCTAACTCTTGAAACAAGTTGACTCAATGGTTGGGTTGACTAGGGAAGATG
>NW_021447780.1:0-234 GCF_001605985.2 Dendrobium catenatum
GAAAATCTTATAGGGTATTGAACAAAAGAACTTTAGTTATTGAACAAACCACACATGTTGTATTTGATGAATCTGGAAATTTAGAAGAGCCAAATATTGTTGAAGAAGAAATTGAGGAGAACTCCCAAAAGATTGATAGATTAAATTTGGAAGAAAATGTAGAAGAAAACCTTGAAAGAGAAAACCCTTTGCCTAGAGATTTGAGATTTTATAAAAACCACTCAAGAGAATTGA
>NW_021447781.1:0-422 GCF_001605985.2 Dendrobium catenatum
CTCAGCAGCAATGGGAGTCTCTTCAGGCGGCTGGACGGCACTAGATCTCCTCAGGACAGCAGCTAGGACTGGTTCTGGACGGCTGGACAGCACCCTAGTTTGCTGTGGTCAACAGGATAGCAACCTATTGAGCTTAGGGAAACTTCTAGACAGGAAGAAGGGCTGTTCCTGAGATCTGGACAGCAATTATCGCTCCTGGGATGGCTGGACGTCGGCAGGCTGCTGCAGGAATTTCCAAACAGCAAATTGAGATGTTGGGCTGCAGTTTTCCTGGAGCTTTGGAAGGGATTTGGGAAGGAAAAATCAGCCAACAGCTGTGGGGAATTTCGGCCAGCAAGGAGGGGAAGTGTTTGAATTAATTCCTTACTTAGGAGTAAAGGATTTTGAAGGAATTAAAGGGGTGGGGAAGATTAATCAAAAAC
>NW_021447782.1:0-723 GCF_001605985.2 Dendrobium catenatum
TCAGCTTTCCCCAAAAGGTCATCCCATACCTTAGGATGCTCTCAAACCAAACATCGAAGCATATTGTTGAGATTACAAAGCCCAAAAAATAGACTTGCGGGGCGGCGAACTCACACTTAATTTTGTCAGCCAATGCTGAAGCAGACTATGCTAAACAGACAATTTCCAGTTGAGCTATTCGACATACTATTGTAGGAAAACTCATATTGTTAAGTACAACTAATTTTGTCTCAAAGCGGAAAGAATACTTGTTAGGCGAACTATGTGATCATCCAATGCGGAGCTATAAACAAGAATGTCATCGAAATAAGCCACACAAAATTGATTGAAGAAGGGTTTAAGTACTTCGTTCATTAGTCTCATAAAAGTGGACGGCACATTGCATAGCCCAAAAGGAAATATCTTCCATTCATGCAATCCCAGTAGCGTCTTGAAAGCCATCTTCCACTCGTCTCCAGGACAAATCCGAATTTCGTGGTAGCCGCTTCGGAGATCTAGCTTTGATAACACCTTCGCTCCGGATAGCCTTTCTAATAACGCCTCCACTCTAGGTACCGGGAATAAAAATTTTACAGTTATTTTATTAATGGCCCAGCTGTCCACCCGCATTCGCCAACTGTCGTCCTTTATTGGCACAAGTAAAGAAGGAATCGCACACGGGCTAAGGCTCGGCTGAATCAGCTTCTTTTCCAACAGCTCTTCTACGATTAGCTGGAGGATTTG
>NW_021447783.1:0-311 GCF_001605985.2 Dendrobium catenatum
CACTCCCCCCCACCCGCTAGTCGGGAACCATGTTTCCCACAGACGATGTCAAACTGTTGCGTCCAGGAGTATTCGCGGCAGTAGAGAAATATAAAATTCGACGTCTTAGCGTTGTACGAAAATCCGGCACACAATCAGATAAGAGAGTGTGTCTAGCATTTATGAGACATCAAGATTTTTATATGGAAAACCCCTGAAAAGGGGTAAACAACCACGGGGCCTAGCCCAGTTTGAATGAATCAACTAGTATTGTAGTTGATTACAAATGAGGTCTTTCCTTGGGGGAAGTCCTTAGCTTGATGTACATCTTA
>NW_021447784.1:0-281 GCF_001605985.2 Dendrobium catenatum
ACCTCCTCTGACTAAGTAAACCAGGGACCACGATGGGCCGGGACGACGGAACCATGGGATCTTGATCGGGTCTATCATCCATTCTCTTACCATACGTTTTAAGTGTAAGATGGTGAAATTAACTATTTTAAATATCAAACATTTCCAAATGCCCAAATTTAAACCCAATTCTCAAATTCAATGCCCATGCCATGGTTTAAAATTGCGCAATATGAGACACGCCTTGAGGCCCGCCTTTGCGCAATTCCAGTAAAAAATGCCTCGAGTTTTCTTTATGAGGC
>NW_021447785.1:0-281 GCF_001605985.2 Dendrobium catenatum
TTGTACATTTAATGGTGGTTTTAACCACCGCTAATCTGTAAGAATAGTAACAATTAAACCGCAGCTAAAGCCCCAAAATCATGATAGTTTTAACCTACGCAAATGTTATAGATAATTTAAAAAAAATGCTTTCTTGTCTATTACCATTTTACAATGACATTTTCACTTATTGAGTAAGATTATATCAACAAATATTTATTTGGCATAAATCAATTTAGCATGAGCATTTTAATACAATTCATTCTGATGGGTATAAACTTCTCCAACCCCTTAAAACTCAT
>NW_021447786.1:0-455 GCF_001605985.2 Dendrobium catenatum
GGGAGACCCGCTTTGACGCCTACGTTGCTGCACAGGACCAGCAACACTCTGAGGACATTGCCCGATATGAGCAGCACCGCACTGAGGATTTAGCCCGATTTGACAGTTTCCTTACTCACCAGCAGCAGCAGAATGACCAGGACATGGCCTGGTTCAATGCTCAGTTTACCATGCTTGCCAGCTATTTTCAGCAGCCACCTCCACCACCTCCATCAGATGATCATGATCCCTCGTTCTTCTAGTATGTGTTTTTCTGTTGTTTGTTTCCTATTTTATGTAGTTTGCTTGTTAATCTTTGTTTGTTGTGGTGTTTTCTTTTATATCTTGACTCTCTTTTTGTGATGACAAAAGGGAGAGTAGGGTAAGGTAGGAAAAGTTGTTGGGTTTGTAATTTTGAAATTTTAATGGACTTTTTTTGTGGATATTTTCCTACTTGTGTTTGCCATCATCAAAAA
>NW_021447787.1:0-819 GCF_001605985.2 Dendrobium catenatum
AAGCAAGTCGTATACAAGAATTTGATTGTCACTACTCGTTTGATTGTTGCATGTGAATGAGCCATGTTGAATGTTGCGAGTCTTCTACTGTAACACGGAGATGACTTAAAATCTTGTATGATGAATTTGCTTGATTGGCACTTGCATCTCAATTGAAATGACAATGTGATGTTATGGATTGTAAGCATGTCATTGTATCTTGCCCTTTGGTTATTGTATGAATGATTACTTGCAAACTCCTTTTGAAGCTTTGGTCTTTACAAGTATCATATTCATTCACTTGTGTTTATTTGAGTACATCATGAATTGATTTGTTATGAGTCCTTGTTTGCTTGGAAATAGACTCCACTTGCACATTTTTTTTATCCTTGGAAGTGGTTTTCCATACGCATGATAAACTTTATATCATGTCTTTACCCCACTTTACAAGTATCATATTCATTCACTTGTGTTTATTTGAGTACATCATGAATTGATTTGTTATGAGTCCTTGTTTGCTTGGAAATAGACTCCACTTGCACATTTTTTTTATCCTTGGAAGTGGTTTTCCATACGCATGATAAACTTTATATCATGTCTTTACCCCACTTGAGATGATCATGATCTTTCTGTCTAATTGAAATGGTAATTCCATTATTATTATTCAAGACAAATTCTTCATATTCATTTGAGCTCTTTTGCATTTGTTTAAGCTCAAATTTAGTTCATTTAGTCTCAAGTACAAAATCCTTGGGTTCAAATTCTTTTGCATCAAGTTTCCAAGCCCTTGAATGAATTCAAACGTCCAAATCCTTATTCATCTTGTTTGATATTCAAATG
>NW_021447788.1:0-257 GCF_001605985.2 Dendrobium catenatum
TTTTAAGGGAAAGCCACATGATAAATGGAATATTAACCATGTCATGGGTTAACCTTAATAAAGATACTTGAATTGTCCTAAGTTTTCGACTCGAATGAAATTTAAGATGATTAATCTTTAATAAGAACTGCTCATGAGTTTTCTCAAATGGAGTAATAAAGCCAAGAATAAACTTAGCTAATATTTGATTTATAAAACATCATCATAAGAGAAAACTGCGGACGGTAAATGAAGGCATTTATATAATTGATTAGGTC
>NW_021447789.1:0-338 GCF_001605985.2 Dendrobium catenatum
ATTTTTGCAGGATTTTTGTGTAAATTTGATAGACTGCTGTTACTCTGCCCGATTTTTCTATGATTTCTGATTTGTCTGAATTTGATAGATTGCTTTGTTATGAATGTGAATATTGATATAATTGCTTTAATATTGACCATTGAATTGATTATTGATTGATTATTGATTGATTATTAATATTGAAACACAAGTGGAACCTGGTTGAACGTTGGTTGGAGATTGAATTGACTTGTACATGATGGTGGGCCGACGGGCTTTCCTTTAAACATCGATTATGGATAGATGGATGGGAGTCATAACGAGTTCTTATAGATATGTCGACGGGCGGCCGACGGGCA
>NW_021447790.1:0-305 GCF_001605985.2 Dendrobium catenatum
CCGAAGCGGGTCGGGTTCGGGTTTGAAAAACCGACCTATTTGCAAAAATGTGTCAGATTCGGTCGGGTTGAATAGTGTCAGGTCAATTTTGGGTTGAACCCGAACCCGACCCATTACCTGGTTTTGACAGCCCTACCGCTACCGACAGTTGTTCATTGCCGTCACTGCTCACCGTCAGCCCCATTCTCTTAAGTTGTAGGCCTTCGCTAGCCTCTCTCAATTGATTATTTATTTTGTGCAGACGTCGAATGTTGTCCGGAGACCAACTAGAATGTGTCATGTCACTCCTTCGCTCGGTACTGCAG
>NW_021447791.1:0-264 GCF_001605985.2 Dendrobium catenatum
AAAAAGGAGAAAACAATTGCACTGAAAGCGCACAAATTAGATTCTGAATCTTCCGCGTCTAAAAGCGATGAAGTTGCCTTCATCACAAGGAAATTCAAAAGCTTTTTAAGGAAGAAACAAAAGCACCATCAAAGTTGGAGAAAAGGTAAGGATCATAAGCATGTTAAAGGATTTTCTTATATTATTTGTTTTGAATGTAGGAAACCTGGACATGTGAGAGCCGATTGTCCAACACTTCAAGATAACACAAGCAAGGAAAAGATT
>NW_021447792.1:0-235 GCF_001605985.2 Dendrobium catenatum
GCATGCTATGCTGTGATGGATGCAGTTTAGGTCTCCAGAAACGTTACTTTGCCTCCAGTTTTGGTCTCAAGTAGGATGAACTTCTTCATATCTCCAATCATGTGTCGTGAGCAGCCACTATCCAGGTACCACATGCTCTCACTAGGTCTTTTGTGAGAGCATCCCTACAATTTCAAAGATTAGTTTTGGGAACCCAACTGAGTTTGGGTTCCTCCTTATGCATGCATGAATGAGA
>NW_021447793.1:0-284 GCF_001605985.2 Dendrobium catenatum
AGGAGAACCAATTTATATTACTAATCATTATATACAAGCAATATATTATAATAATCCTTACTACACAGTGCTCAACACTGAACTGCGTCACGACCATGATAAATTTTGATATGTGGCTTGAAAATTTTCAGTCAGAGAAAATGACAAAAAATCTCAAGGCCATTATTCTATGGCAGACTACATTCAATAAGCTTGGAAAGTGAGTGGGTGTTGGTGGGTATGACATCCGGAAAGTCACCGTAGGTGGGTGTGGGTGGGCAAAACCCGCCAGCGTAGAGCGTGGG
>NW_021447794.1:0-526 GCF_001605985.2 Dendrobium catenatum
AAAGAAACTATTATAATCTAACCAATGAGGCATTGATGCATTCATTATCATTGTTATTGTCTTCAACAAGAAATAGAAGAAATGGCAATAAATTTAAATTTAAGAGAGTTATATTCATATTCTATATGATAACTTCAGCAAATAATGATTCTATGTGCAGTGAAAGCCTAATTAATTTGATTACAGAACAGTCTTCACCAAATTGTAGATCAAGCGACCTTTTTTTATTTTTTTTTTAACAAAACTTTTTTTTTTAGGAAATAAAAATATATTAATGAACCAAAAATAATTACAACAGAAACTCAAACAGAACAGAAGAAAAGACCAAATAACAGGTAGAGCTACAAGCTAAACGCGAGCTCAGAAATCAATCAAGGCTTCCAGCGTCCAAGACGTCCCACACGGACCATCCAGTAAGTTGTTGATACTATCCCAACAAGCCTCCCAAAATTCCACACCTACGGTTGCCACCAGCAAAAAACGACCGGGACGCGAGCCCCGACCACATCATTGCCCATAGCCTCTC
>NW_021447795.1:0-314 GCF_001605985.2 Dendrobium catenatum
CGAAACCGATCCTTCTATACGGGTCAATAGAAGTCGATAGGGTTTGAACAAAAAAGCAAATATACGGTTGTGGCGACCGTTATATTTGTCTTAATACATTCATGTTAGGCCTTCAAGGCTTATAATAATGAGAATTCACTATCAAGGGCACGAAGCCTACAAAACCCGATCCTCAGTCAATAGCTCGATAGAGTCGACAAGGTTCAATCAAATGGAAATAATCTCAAACACCCCGATGATGGTCGTGTTGAATGCATATCTCAAACGGAGGGGTTCCCAAATACTTTCAATTGTCTCCCAAAAGTCCATTTCAA
>NW_021447796.1:0-408 GCF_001605985.2 Dendrobium catenatum
CCACTGATCGTCTCCGGACTATCGCTGACTTCCGCCCGAACATCGTCTGACGCCAGACTTCCACCCAATTGCCGATTACAATCCTTTCGACTTTCGTCACCAAACAATGATCTTTTTGACCACTGTCGCCTGCCGACTATGGTCTTTCTGACTTTCGTCTCCCGCCGACTACAGTCTTTATGACCTCCTTCACCATTACGATTTTTTTGACCTTTGTTGCCAGGCAATTGTCTTTCTAACCATTATCACTTGTCGATTACAGTTCTTCCGACCTTCGTCGCTAGACAGCAGTCTCTCTGATCACTGTCGTCTGCTGAATACAATCCCTCCAACCTCCATCGCTGGACAACGGTCTTTCCGACCTCCACTGCCCACCAACTACGGTCTTTTCGACCTCCGTCACCTGCC
>NW_021447797.1:0-245 GCF_001605985.2 Dendrobium catenatum
AAATATATTTAATATATTTAAATATGTTATTTTTTAATTTATTAAATATTGAATAAATTGATTTATGAAAGCATAGCAACCCACCCACAGCAATGACATTCATGAAGATGATGCTTACAACAATAATTTTTCAAGCTGGTGATACATTTTTTAAAATAAAAAACAATTAAATATTAGTTTGAACATTTTTAAAGATAAAGAACACCCATTTTGTAAATTTACTCTCAAATAAATACAATTATGAC
>NW_021447799.1:0-321 GCF_001605985.2 Dendrobium catenatum
TATTACCTAAAATATAAATCCTATTTTAGAAAAGTTTTCAAATCCCTTCCTATTTGAATTTGAAATTAAATTGGGATGAGATATTTCTTCCCAAATTTAATTCCTTAAATCAAGAAGGCATTAAATGCTTCCATAAACTCTCCATTGCCCCCCCATGCCGCTGGCCTCTTTCCCATCTACCTTCCTTTTCTCTCCCAAGACTCCTCTAAGGAAAGAATTGGAAGCTTACCTAATTTAGATCCTCTTAAATTTAAGTTTTCAAACTCCAAATTCAAATTTATTTAAATTTGAATCCTTTCCTAAATTAAGAAGGATTCAATT
>NW_021447800.1:0-228 GCF_001605985.2 Dendrobium catenatum
TTGGTTTGGTATTTCATTCAAGAGAGGAGATCTCCGTCCACTACCCTTCTTGTACATCAACATTTTGGCCAGCCCCCAATAGCAGATTTTGGCTGCCTCCTATAGTAAATTTCAGCCAACAATAAGAGGAAGATTTGCTGTAGATCTTTGTCCAAGTACATATCACGGCTACAGCAGTTGAAGCAAAAGGCAGAAGAAGGCTCAAAGATCTGGCCAAGGAAGAGCCAT
>NW_021447801.1:0-1704 GCF_001605985.2 Dendrobium catenatum
GGTGCGATCGAGGCAGTTTCACACGATTTACGGGATCTGATCGCAAACGGCGCCGAATCGGCAAGGAATCAATGGGATTTGAGCAGAATTCCTGGAGAAGTTCGGCATGTTTCGTGGATCCAACGGTTACAGCAGGTATGCATTCGTTTCATTCCCTTTTGGATATTATATGGAGGTTAACAATTAATCAGCCCCCAAATTTGCTCTTTTCAATTAAAAAATATTTCATAATTAACCTCCTTCAAATCAGCCCCCAAATCAACCCCCCTCTCTTGCGGCTTCCGCTCCCGCTATATTAGATGATCTATATGGTTCGGCATGAGATCAAACATAGCTTGGTTCATGGATAATTTTGGTTGCACATTAGTTTATGGATACAATTAGGTGGATTTTGATTGAAGTTATTGCTATTTGTTAGTTTGTAGGCTTCCATGCCTTATCCACACCTCCACTAACGGATTATAACTTTTACATAAATTTTTACAATTTCTATCATTTCTAACACGCGATGCTCCTTATGTGTACTAGCATAAAACCTATGTAGAGAATTACTCGGATACTATTGTGGCTCCTATGTCTCGACTTATCTACCAAGTTGTTGATAATCCATTATAAAAAAAAATTAAATTAAAAAAAAATGTTAATTCTTCTCTATTGTTCCTTTCGCTTATATGATGAGGGTTTCATATGTGATCGTTGTGTAAAGAATATGATTGGGTTTCTTTTTTAGCTTAAGTTTGGGTTTATCGAGGCTTCAATTTTAAGCATACCTAGAATTCAAATGGGCTAATCTTGCAACAAACAATCTACTAACCTAATTTCGGGGAAAGTCTATCTCCTAAAAAATTGTTAGCTAGTCTAAAAAGATAGAAGGAAATAATGGAAAGAGCTTATCTCAAAACTATCACTTATCTAGTTCATGTAATCCAATTATCCCATCCATCTGTTCATGGTTCCACTAAGGTTAAATCACCAAAAGCTTAATCATAATTATCAATGTTTCTTGCATGTTATGAATTAGCTTATAAGTAGTTGATAAAACCAATGAATTGTAACTAAACAAGTGATAGAAATATCAATGTAAATATTATTTATTTCACGTGTCAAATTGTGGAAGATCAAAGAAAAATTATTTAGTTCGAACTCGAGACGTAATTCTATGTTCGGACTTCAATAAAATACCACCACATGACGGTCCGACGACCTGATGACCCGGCTCGATCAAAACTTTATATTTAGCATGGGCTTTCCAACTTATCGTGCGGCCCAACGATCAAACCCAGACCACACACAAAAATTGAAAAGAAACATTCCAAAATCTAGGATTCGTGATTTTGATGGACTATTTTTGCCACCTGAGGCAGGATTTCTCCTCAGAAGAGAGTCGATAAAGAAAAGAGTAGAAGAGGCTATGAAGATGGAAACCAATTTAGAGGCGTCAAATCCTACGAGGAAATGGAAGGAGTTATGCTCTTTTAGATTCATCTATGGCCCTGACGATGCTTCTTCGGCCAACTTTCGCAATTTTCTCGCTTCTACGTCATATAGGTTTCTAGAATTTCGGGTTTCTAACACTAGGTTTAGAGGCTTTAGAAATTCGTGCAAAATTTAGCCTAAATTCTACCAAATAGCAAAAATAACAACGGTAAATCCTACAATTCTTAGATCACGTTCCTTCTTCATTTTCCCTAATGACATTTACGA
>NW_021447802.1:0-294 GCF_001605985.2 Dendrobium catenatum
CACAATATATATCAAGAAAATTCAATTCATTTGATTAACATGAATCTTGACGCGATATTTGAATTAAAAACTTTTAGAATTAAAATCAAGATGATTTAAACTCCGATTTCAATTAGACAAACTGAATATTCAATAAGATCAACCTTAACGACATAAAAAAGTTGCCCAATTTAAGTCTAAAGCTTTGTTTGGGGTGGCTTTCTTCTTGCTTTTTAAAGCAGCTTTCTAGCACAAAAATTAATTTTTTTTGTGCTAGAAAGCCGCTTTAAGAAGCATCTGTCCCAAACAAAGTCT
>NW_021447803.1:0-206 GCF_001605985.2 Dendrobium catenatum
CGAGCAAGAAAGAGAATAGGGGTATGAATTATTGTGCAAGGAGGGGAAACTGTGTGTGAGAGAGAGAGAATTTAGGTTGAATATGAGAAATAGCTTCAATTTTCATTCCATGATATAATAAAATGCATGACTTTCTATTCCTGTTACATAAATAAAGTGATGTAGAACAGGAAAACGGCTTTGCTAGGGAGAGGATTTCTTCTCCG
>NW_021447804.1:0-243 GCF_001605985.2 Dendrobium catenatum
CTACAATGATGCTTCTTTTAGAGCAATTTTCAAGGAGAAAAAATGAAAAACACATGCCAGCGCTTCTGAAGAAGAAGAAGAAGGAGAGCAAACTTCTGCACCTCAATCAGATTATCAGCATTTGATTGAGAAATTTGATAGACTTGAGACTCATTTTGATCAAAGATTTGATCAAATTGATGCTCAACTTATGTAGTAACAACAGGACATTGGTAGTATCAAAAATGAAGTTCATGAAATCAA
>NW_021447805.1:0-206 GCF_001605985.2 Dendrobium catenatum
ATCTTTTTGGATCTGGGGGTAGCGGTAAGGGCGAACGCTGATCGGTGTCTCCCCTTCCTTCAAAGTAATGGCGTGCTCCAGCTCCCTCTGAGGTGGCAAACCCTGTGGAGGTTGGAAAACCTCCTTGAATTGCTGTATGACCGGTTGTACCTCAAGAGGAATGTCTCCCTCTTCCCCCACACTGACTTTCTCCAATCGTTGCAGCT
>NW_021447806.1:0-275 GCF_001605985.2 Dendrobium catenatum
TTAGTGTGACATCCAAGCAAAATTTTGGAGATCCACTTAATAAAGACCCAAATGTGACATCCAAGAAAATTTTTGGAGATCCACTAAATGAAATCCTTTGTGTGACATCTAGGATAAATATCTAGAGATCCACGGGGTTAATCAGCTTACAACAAACGTGATTCGCTCCAGACACAATACACATTTGTTGGGGGGCATCTGTTGACCACAAGATAATGATCAAAAATAAACAAAAGAAAAAAGAGAATCAAAATAAAAATCCACGTAATCTCGGA
>NW_021447807.1:0-3369 GCF_001605985.2 Dendrobium catenatum
TTCTCTAAGAAATTTATCATATTCTTTCTCTAAATAAATAGATATCATATATATATCCTCTTTATTCTCTCTATAATTCTATATCAAACTTCTCAATAAATGTATAGCTTCTGTAATAGAACTATCTGACAAGAATCCAAATTAATATTGAGAAACATTAGAGTCATGTTGTTGTGAATCTGATTTCAAGAAATAGAATTTTGATGATAGTAAATACTTCTGTCTCTCTACGATTCTCTTGCCTACTAACATTTCAGGTCCACAAGATCAAACTGCAATTTGAACTATCTCAAGATTAGGAAGACAAGGTCTGAGACAGTTTGTAAACTTTTCCTTTTTTGAGTTAATTATAAACGATGTGATTCCTGATGCTAAGTAACCTTGCACACACACACTTGGGAGAAATTTTTTGAATGTTTTAGAGTTTTTTATTTCTGCTCACATTATCTGGGATAATCCACAAATCAGCCTAGACAATCAGTTAAAAATAAAAACCATAATTAGGGCATCCTGGTTAAGGTAGTCGTCATTAAGTGCATCGTCCTGGATAATATTCATATCGGCTGGGATGATAGGCTCAAACCAAAAAAGAATCAGCTGCAAGATCTCTTTAGGTAGCTTTATTTATGGACATCGTCCTAGACGATGCAACATAATTATGCCTTAATTAATCTAGTAATTAATGATTGATTGCTCAATCATATCATCCTAGAGGATCACAGGATCGATCGGGATGATTAGTTCAAAAACCTTAGTTATTACTGGACTATCAAATATCGGCCAGCGTCTATTCAGGGTGATGTTCTGGGTGATATTCAATAATTTATATTAATTATACATGATGATATACTATCAGCAGGATGATAAACTATCAATAATTTTCTCTAGAGAGGTCTACTTCAGCATCTGATCGAGGTTCTCTACCTACTTCAGGAGGAAGCAAAAGAAGTTGGGTTCTCTTCTTTCTTTTGAAGGAAGTAAAAGGAATTAAGTTCTCTGCCTCATCAGGGTCGATCGAAATGAGGTTTGAAAAGACATCTTCGCCTTGTTGTAGGGGAAAAAGGAGATACACTGAGTTTAGTGCAAATACTTGGAGGGCGCTTTTGAGGAATGGACGTAGGTTGAGTTGACCGAACCACTATAAATTTTTGTGTTCTTTATTATTGCTTTCGTATTTAATTTTTGCACTTTAATTTTTATGGTGAATCTTGGTTTTGGTTTTATTTTGTGCTTTTGATTGAAAGATTTTTTAAAATACTAATTCACCCCCCTCTTGGTTAGCCTTGGGACTAGTTTATTAGGGCTTAACATCCCTGTCAAACTTTCAAGTGGTATTAGAGCGGAATTCATAAAATTTAGTTTTTAAAAACTTTTAAATTTTAATCAATGGCTAACTTTGGTAATCATAAACTACGGAAGGATATTCTATTACACGACCACCTTTGTTTGACAATATTCCTTTTGATTTTTGAAAAACTCGCATGTCTATGTTTTTATTATTAATTAATTATCGTATGTGGATACTTGTTAAGGATGGTTATACACATTCTTCTCATGAAATTAATGGAATTAAAACTAAACTTTATTTTATTGAATAGACTTTTGATGAAAGAGATTTAGCACAACTTAATGCAAAATACTTGAACTATTTTTTTGTTCTTTGAAATTAGAAGATTATATGCGTGTTTAAACTTGTGCAACAGGTTAAGAAATTTGGGATAGATTGTGCATTACTTATGAAGGAATCAATAAAGTTAAATAATCTAGATTGAATATTTAGTTGCATGACTATGGAATTTTTCGTATTAAACCTTCTAAATCAATTTCTTACATGTATACTAGGTTTACTCAAATTTTCACCTCATTGCATGCTTTAGAAAGAGAGCTAACTAATTATGAAATAGTCAATAAAATTTTGAGATGTTTGTCTTCTTCTTTTGATGCTAAGATTACTATAATTATTGAATCTAAATATTTAAATACTTATTTTATTGATAACTTACTTGGAATAATAATATCTTACGAGCAAGGGGTGAATCAAAAAAATCTTGATGCAGGTGAGAAAAAGAAAGAGAAAATTGTGGCACTAAATGCCAACAACACAGACACTGATTCTTCCAGGTCTAAAAGCGATGATGTTGCCTTTATCACTAGGAAATTTAAAAGCTTTTTAAGAAAGAACAACAAATATCATCAGAAGTTAAAAAGAGGCAATTATAGCAAAAACTTTAAAAGTTCTTTTAATCTTTTTTGCTATGAATGCAGGAAGCCTGGATATGTTAAAGCTGATTGTCCTACAAGGAGCACCCAAGAAAGCAGAAGGGAGAGGAGAAACCCAAATATAAGAAGGACAAAAAGCAAAACCAAAAGGCTTTCTGGGCAGATTCTACATCTGACTCATCTGAGAATAAAGTTGAAGAGGAGATAATAAACTTGTACTTAATGGGTGATCATCTTGGTCAGTCTGATCAAGAAGAGGTATATGAACCAACCTATGATTAATTACTTAAAATTTATGAGAAAATTCATACATCATATAAGAAACTTAAGAAATTATATGCTAGTTTGAAATTAGATATTTGAATTTACAAAAAGAGCATGATAAGTAAAGATCACACTCTACTTGATAGCAATCACATGTCTTTACTTGATGAATTTGATAACTTAAATAAAAAGCAATTTGATTTGATAATTGAGCATGATTCACTAAAAATAAATCATAAAGCTTTTGAAAATAACAAATCAATATTGCATGCATCACATAATGTTAAAAGGAAGCATTACCACCCAAGTAGATTAGTAAATTCTTTTCTTGGAGTTAGATATTTTTCATGTGGCATGCTAGGACACTTTTCTCACACTTACACTATTCACCATAGTACACATTGGATGTGGAGACCCAAACTGCATGATTCACAGCATAACACACATGCATTGCATTCCTCTTTGCATAAGAAAGGACCCAAACCTATTTGGGCTCCTAAATCTGATAATTGATGATTTTATAGGTAAGCTCGCACCAAAGACATCGTGAGTGCATGTGGTACTTGGATAGTGAAGGCTCACGACTCATAATTGCATAAACTTGCCACTTAATAAATTATGAATTACATGTTTACTACTCTATTGATTATTGTTATTTTCTGTTTTAGTTTTGAGTTAGCTTTTTATGTTTGTTGTTATTTTATAGTTGTTTTATCTCTGATGTTTTTACTTTGGTTTTTATTTTCATTATAATTTAAATGATATTTTGCCATGTTTTTATTTTTATAAATTTGTAGTCAATGTCTAAACATTCCTAAATCAGTTAAAGGGAGAAATACCGTTGATTGTTTCCCTCCCTCTAACCTCTTTTAGTGGTGTAATTTT
>NW_021447808.1:0-234 GCF_001605985.2 Dendrobium catenatum
TTTATTTGAATCATATGGCAGTGTATAGGTAGAATTAGGGCATAAATGTTTCAGCTAAATGTTAGATCAGAACATTAAAGATTGGATTAAATCTTATCTTGCTATGCTACATAGATTTTCCTCCCAGATATGAGGCAAGTATAGTAATTCTTACCTAGTTCTTTATAATGATTTGTAAGAAGTACTCATATACAATTATTGTATGCCTATTTTTAGTCATTTAGATGTGCAAAA
>NW_021447809.1:0-420 GCF_001605985.2 Dendrobium catenatum
TGCACGATCCAATCTGTCCTTCCAATCGACCCGTTCGCGCGGTGTTCTTTTCGGAGGTCCACATGCAGGTGCTTGCTCAGCTACCCCCCAAATAAAAATGAGGGCTAAAATTAATAATTATAAATACACAGATGGAGCTGCTTAGCCCTCATAATTAAGAGCATGGCTTGGCACAGGGTCAATGGTGTTAGCACTTTTATTTTCATATAAACTGCTTAGGATGTTTATTAGGATAACCATGTAGGTCCCTTTAGATTTTTTTTGCTTTTCAATTAATGTAGTAATCTGTAATAATTGTTAAGAGTTGTAAAAATAACCTTGAGTTGGGATATTCTTATCCGACTCAGATTCCAAAAGAAGAAGGCATCCTTAAAGGGGAGAAACTTCTTCCATTTGGAAGACCGAGTTGGATGGCTTTAG
>NW_021447810.1:0-266 GCF_001605985.2 Dendrobium catenatum
AAAGAATCATTGAAGCAGAAGGTAAGGGATTAACATCCCCATGTGGCCTGGAGAAACGTTATTAATCTATATAATGGTGGTGGATTTGATCATCAGTGAGGAGGATATGTGGGTCTATCTCCTTCTAAAGCCACTTTAACAACATGGTAATTATATATCATATTATGCATTATAAATCCACCTGAAACATGCATTGGGATCCTCACTTAAATGCTTTTCTTCTTTGTACAAGCCATATTTTAATCAAGCTTCTGGCTAGATCTTCA
>NW_021447811.1:0-404 GCF_001605985.2 Dendrobium catenatum
AAAGGGAGGGCCGATCCGAGGCCTCTACAGCAAGTTACGAAGAAGCCAGATAAGGTCCTACTGCCGGCCAAGCCTACAACTAACAAACTCCAGCAGTTGGAAGAGATCTCCAAAAGAATCATCAATCCCATGAAGCCCTCCCTAACGTTGCCAAGATCACATTCATTGATGAAAAAGCGGTGGAGGGCCCATCCCCGAGCACGGTTAATCTCTCCAAACGTCATCACAAGGCACCCAAAACCTTCCTAGAAAAACAGCTACTTCAACTGGGGCCTATAGCCACATTGCCAAGGAAGAGGCGGAAGAACCTACAGGACGACATGGGCAGGGACTTAGTCCCCTTTGGTGAACAATGAGGGCTCCCTTATTTGTGTGTCTAAGGGTGCACTTGGGACTCTTCCCGC
>NW_021447812.1:0-231 GCF_001605985.2 Dendrobium catenatum
AAACGAAATCCGGACAGAAAATACTGCCAAACTCGACAGTTCTGAAAATTGAGAAAGGCGGAATGTGCCTTACCTTGCGTACAACAATATTCTGAATAGTCTCTTCGGACAAAAACAGCTCCGCGTCGTCCGAAAATCAACTTTTGCAAATTCCACCTCGACTTTCTCTCTCCTCAAAAGATATTTTAAATTTTATTTTTTTTTTATTTTTCTCTCTCTTCAAAACGACTG
>NW_021447813.1:0-296 GCF_001605985.2 Dendrobium catenatum
TACATTTTGGCTTAGTTAATTTACATATTTAAGCATGTGTTGATTGTTTACTGGGTGCACAATAAAAGCATATTTTTTCATAAATTTCTTCTCTAATTTTGCTTGAGGATGGCCTGGACATGTGAATACGATAAGCTCTTAAAATAAAATTAAGATTTCTACCTGTTAAAATATAAGCAACCCAATGTTTAAAATTGCGCAATAAAAGGCGCGCCTCAGCGCATTTTCGACCAATTAAGCCTCAAAGCCTACGCAATATGTTTAGTTTATGAGGCTTACGCCTCAAGTTTACTGAG
>NW_021447814.1:0-393 GCF_001605985.2 Dendrobium catenatum
TTATCCACTTATTTGTCTTCTCACGAACATCTTGATTCATCGGTTCTACATATCCAAATGAAAAGAAACTCTCCCTTGAACGGGGTGTTACCTTTCATCTTTGGTTATTTGAAAAGTATCCTAACTTGATCTTTCAAATGAAAGAAGACTCTCCCCTTTAGGGATGTCTTCTCCTCTTTGAAATTCAAGTTGGATCTAAACATTCCAACTCAAATCACTTTAAATAAATTACCACCATTATATAATCAAATTACATTTTTTAGAAAAAAAAAGTTCTAGACTCAATCCTGTAGGATTATCCTAATAATCAACTGTTATAATGCTTATTTAGCATGTTTAGTCAACTTGTTCAATATAACTTCCTCATATTGAACAAGTTTTTTCATCTACTAT
>NW_021447815.1:0-204 GCF_001605985.2 Dendrobium catenatum
ATCTCGGGATCGAGAAGTGCTTTAATTAGAGACTCCCTCATTTCTTTGGAGAGAAGGAGGGCGTCGTAAATACTTAATTTTGCTGGCAACTTCCTAAGGTGGGCTAGAACATTGTAATCAACCTTAGGAACGACAGACTCGAAACCCGGAGGAATTAAAGGGAATTCTGGTTGTTGAGGGGAATCCGGACTTAGATTTTCGAAT
>NW_021447816.1:0-428 GCF_001605985.2 Dendrobium catenatum
TCGAATTTCTGCTCGTCAGCGGACTTCTACTCGTCGCCAGCAGACTTCTACTCGTCGTCAGACTTCTGCTCGTCGACGAATCTTCGTCGGTCTTCTACCCGAAATTGATATTCTACCTGACGTTAGACTTCTCCTTGTCATCGAATTTCTGCTCGTCAGCGGACTTCTACTCGTCGTCGGACTTCTGCTCGTCGACGAATCTTCGTCGGTCTTCTACCCGAAGTTGAACTTCTACCCGACGTCGGACTCCTCCCTGTCGTCAGACTTCTGCTCGTAGGAAGACTCCTACGCATCGTCAGACTTCTGCTCGCCAGCAGACTTCTACTCGTCGTCGGACTCCTCCCTGTCGTCAGACTCCTGCTCGTAGGAAGACATCGTCGGACTTCTGCTAGCCAGCAGACTTCTACTCATCGTCGGACTTCTGCTCG
>NW_021447817.1:0-272 GCF_001605985.2 Dendrobium catenatum
GGTGCTGAGAAGACCAATCATTCCACACCGAAAAATCAGTGGCAAATTCGTATCCAATTGGGAAGGCCCCTTCGTCATAGAGAAGGTGTACCAAGAAGGAGCATATCACTTGATCGATCTGAACGGTCAGAAGCCTATGCCGCCAATCAACGGTCGACATTTAAAGAAATATCACGCATGAAAATTTCATATCTGATGCATTTTATGATAATCAAAATTTTATATGCATATTTATAAATGCATGTTTGCTCATATTTTGAAATTCTCTTGTA
>NW_021447818.1:0-393 GCF_001605985.2 Dendrobium catenatum
CTTGTTCTTGGATTTACTCCAATAGAATAAAGCTTTAAGAGTTCTATTCATCTTTCGATTTAGGATTTAATGGGAATCACCAACAGCATTCTTCCTCCATGCTTCTCTAACCACCACCGTGGAGGCTGGAATTGAAGACCATATATCTTCAAACTTGATACTCTTCTTGCATGTAACATTGAATTCCAATAAGTTCAAAAAAATCGGACAATGGTCCGATGCCACTCTAGTCATTGCCTTACAACCAATCGGTGAGAAGAATTCAATGTTGCTTAATTTAGAAGACATCTATCAAATTTTTCAAGAATTATTTCAGCTCCCTTCTTATTGTTGCACCCGGTGAATTTGGATCCAATGCATCCTACCTCATGTAAATCATTTCATGTTATAAAG
>NW_021447819.1:0-240 GCF_001605985.2 Dendrobium catenatum
ATGAAGCCTTAATCTCTCTCTTTTTTTTTTTTTTGGGCTAGCTCCACCCCCTTCATTGAAACCAAAAATTTTTTAGCTTTTAATTAAGAAGAAATTAAAAAATGACACAAGCCCTAATATTAAGTTGGGAGGTTGGGTACAAAATAGAATGCTAGGGGACAACAAAGGCCCACCAAAGATAAGGTAGATGATTTGATGATTGTGATGGTTGGAATAAAAAAAAGGAGAAAATGGAATGGT
>NW_021447820.1:0-436 GCF_001605985.2 Dendrobium catenatum
TTCTTTTAAGGGAGACATTTATGACAATTAAGAAAATTCATGCACACATCACATATGCAATACTCAAATCCATGACCTCTTGGTTGGTAGCCGAAGCTCCCAACCAATAGACCCAGGTGAGTTACTCTTATGTATTTCATCTCCATCTCCAAAGGTGCATTGAATTAATCTTGTGTTTGCAACTATGCCAAGTATTTGTTATAGGATTTGTTATATTGTTTGATGGTTGGATGCATCAAAAGTTTGAAGATTATTTAATATTGTGTTCATAAATAGATTTTAAAGTAACTATAAATTTTCAGTTGACCTGTATCTAGCATTATTGCATGAATATCTAAATGTCCAATACAAGTTACAACATGGACCAAATGTTAAGAGGAAAAAATTTGCGAATTATCAAACTATGATTTGCTGAGTCTTATGGTGAATTTAATCT
>NW_021447821.1:0-213 GCF_001605985.2 Dendrobium catenatum
GCAAAACGATGTAGTTTGAAGAGCCACACCACTATACTGTCTGTCTCCACTCTTCAATCTAACTGATAACACCACAGTGCCAATATTTAGAGTGTCACAACGCTTCGCACTCTGTCTGTCTCCAAGTAGACTATACAGGATCGCAGTGTTCAATAGAGGCGGAGCAAGAAAATTTTATTAGTTGGGACACAAATTGATAATTTTTAACTACTC
>NW_021447822.1:0-744 GCF_001605985.2 Dendrobium catenatum
CCACTGGCCTTCAACACTTTCAGTTCTTTAAGGACCAAATTGGGTGTGATTGACATAAATGCATGAAACTTAATCTTTTAGTTATTTTCTTTTGCTTTTGTTTTTTATTTTTTCTCTTAAGCCTTTTTGTGTGTTTTGTTTTTCTTTTGTCTCTTTTTACTTAGTCTTCAATATCATCGCTGATATGATATTATGTTCCTTGTCCTTGCTTTTGAAAATTTGTAGTCAATGTGTTTTTTTATCTCCAAATCTCTTAGATGGTAGGAATATTTTGTGATTGTGTCTCTATCTCTAACCGATTTTAGTGGCATAGTTTTCTTTTCTAATCAAAATCTATCTCAAAGTAAAAATTATTTATAAAATTAAGATCTTTCCTTAAGCTTGATTAAACAAATCTATCTTGTAATTATAATGTTTAAAGTTTTTTGTCACATCAAGATCTCTCGTTACTCTTGTCCTTGATTATTAACTCTATTTGTGGTAATTCTTCCTTTTGTTAGAGAGAGAACTCCTATTCTCTAATATCTAAGAAGATATACTCACAACTAAGATTTTTTTTAAAAGGTTATAAAAGAGAATGTAGCTTGCAAAATAAAAAAAAAATTTCTGGCCAATGATGACAATAAAAGAAGCGCAATGATGCCAAAATTGAAAAACTATAAAAAGATGTGCAAAGCACCAACTCATTTGACAAGAGGAAAAAAATTAGCCCACTCAAAAGCAAGATATTCTCTCTTTTTAAAT
>NW_021447823.1:0-503 GCF_001605985.2 Dendrobium catenatum
CATTGACAAGCAAATAGATCTCTATAGGTAACTCATATAAGTTAAAGAGATAGCTCATGTCATATAAAACTATGTTTTATCTAAGGTTCAAGATAGTATATCACTGTTATGTATGATACTTAGTTCTTATTGTTTGTCGGTCTATTTCTATGATATCATTTGTAACAATTTAAACTCATAACCAACGATATATTATCCGCTTTAATCTAACGCCTTTATGATTTTTCTTCTCAGAATAAATTTTCAAGAAGTCACTCATTTAGGCTTCGTTTGGAACGGCTTTCTTATTGCTTCTTAAAATAGTTTTTTAGTACAAAAATTTTAACTTTTGTATTAAAAAGTTGTTTTACGAAACAGTAAGAAAGCTGTCCCAAACTGAAACAACTTTCTGTTTGTTTTTTAAAACAACTTTTTAGAATAAAAGTTTTTATTTTTTACTAAAAAAATTGCTTTAAAGAAGCAATAAAAAAGCCGTAAAAAAAGAAGCCTTAATTTTAGATTTT
>NW_021447824.1:0-419 GCF_001605985.2 Dendrobium catenatum
TATACCGAAAATAACTTTAGTGAATTTTGTAAAAAACGTTTTTCAACCACAAGTTAAAACAATAAAAATAAAAGCAGCGGAGAAAAAATAAAAGACACAAGTTTTATAGTGGTTCGGTCAAATACGACCTACATCCACTCCCCGGAGGCACCCTATGAGTATTGCATTAATACCACTAGTGACTCTCCTTTTGCACTCAGAGCAAGGCGGAGAAGCCTTTACAAAACTCTCTTCCACCACTACCAAGTGCGGCAGAGAACCGTCGTCTATTTACACTCTTCAAGTGTTGGCAGATAACCATCCGTCCTTTTACACTCTCCTAGTGTAGGAAAAGAACCCTTCGCCCTTTCACACTCTCCAAGTGTGGGCAGAGAACCCTTCAGCTATTCACACTCTCCAAGTGTAGGCAGAGAACCCTT
>NW_021447825.1:0-700 GCF_001605985.2 Dendrobium catenatum
GCTTAACATCCTAATTACTAGACTCAACAATTATTAAGTCCCCAGCTGCCTTATTGGCATTAGATACATAACCTTCAGAAATTCCATCATTAGAAAATAGCATTCCCAAATCTGTTCACATAGATCTTAATTCCAGATTATGATGAAGCTTCAAAGTCACTATTTCCATTACCAATATCCTTCTTAGAATTAGCAACTTCAAAAAAAAGTAGGACTTCTAAAATCTCCATATGAAACAACATTTTTGATGCACTATGCTACTCCAGCGGCACACCACAACTTTGACTAACGGCCAGATACGCTACCCACTACCGATTATTCCATTTCTCCTTACTACTCCAATAGTTTGCTTTTCTGTTGCCTTTTGCTTTTATAGTATTTTCTATTTTTTTTTAACATAGAAAAGATACATATAGGAGGAGGTGAGCAGGGAGCTTGTTAGACAACTTTTATCCCTTTTATCAATATACAAAACATGGAGCATACGGCTCCGTTTCCCTGTTCTATTGCTTTGGCTTGCGATTCTCTCACGCAGGTTTCAACGGATCCGGCGACGACATCAAAACTGGTATCAGAGCTCATCGAAACCATGGAAGATCGCGGTAAATCAACGGCATCCGAAGAATCACGGACTCTCAATTCACTATGGATAAACCAGGAGAACACCAATCGTCGAATAGATGATCTCACCGCCGAAGTG
>NW_021447826.1:0-203 GCF_001605985.2 Dendrobium catenatum
ATTACGGATAATAAGAAAGTATTCAGATACTAATTTCTTAGAAGTTGTATTTCTTGGGTGAAATCATTATAGGAGAACGTTATTTGGTCCACCCAAAAGACCTGAGGCCTTGGTCGACATTTCAGGATGCTTATCCTATGTATATTACCTAAGTAGACCCTTTGCAAAAATCCTATTCTTCGTAAACCATTTTGTGACACTAT
>NW_021447827.1:0-210 GCF_001605985.2 Dendrobium catenatum
AACTTCCATTACTGTTTTGGCTTACCAAGCATCTTTTGAGTGGCATTCAATTGGTATGCATGTAAATTCGATTAGGAAGTTAAAAGTAACTCCTAAGGAATCATTATTTTGGTGCAGATTGATTAATAATTCGTTACCAACCTATAATTGGTTGAATAATATAAAATTTTTTGACTTTCATAGCTGTGCATGGAGATGCTTAAAAGCATA
>NW_021447828.1:0-324 GCF_001605985.2 Dendrobium catenatum
ACGCAACAGTTTGGCGCCGTCTGTGGGAAAGTGATTCACGACTGGGGGGCAATTTTTGCTCCAACCTCAAAAGGTTACTCAACTGCTATTGATGCATCAATGTCATTGGACTTAGATCCGGACTGGGGGGCAACCTTGACTACAATTTTAGTCAAGAAGATCCCTCCAATACTTTCAATATCAAGATGATCGTTTAGGAAAATCTCACCAAATGCAAGGATACTTCCTATCAATAGTAAGCTTCATACAGTCCCCTGTAGGATTCATACTCCTTGGGCAAGGTCTTGATCTCGACCTCTTCCACACAGGTTAACGTCGTCGAGC
>NW_021447829.1:0-524 GCF_001605985.2 Dendrobium catenatum
ATCGCCCTGAAATGAAGCTGGATGATGTCTAATCGTCCCGTACGATCTTGCGATTGGCCTGGACGAATTCACCATTAATTATTTTCCAAAATTGCTAGAAAAATTTTGGAAAAATTGACCTGGATCGTCCTGGCCGATATTTTATAGTCCAGGCCGATCCACCAAGCCAATATCCAAAAATAAAAATTTTCTAAGTAGATATGGCGGCATATTCTTTCTGAATTGAGCCTATCGTCGTGGCCGATACAAAATCGTCCAGGATGATGTGTTTTGCATAAAGACGGATGCTTTATTGAGGATGCCCTAATTATGATTTTTGCTTTTCGATAGATTGTCCCAGCCGATATAAATATCGTCCAGGACAATGTTACCAAAAACAGAAAACTTTAGGGAACTATCAGAAACTCTTATACGTTACAATGCATCAAGAGCCATAATAAATACAATAGACTCAAGAAAGGAAAAAGTGTACAAACTAACTCAGATGTAGTCTACCCAATCTTGAGCTGGTTCCAAATTATAGT
>NW_021447830.1:0-2314 GCF_001605985.2 Dendrobium catenatum
AGCTCTTGTTCAACATTTTGAATAATCTTTTGCTGCTGCCTTGACCTGAGGAGGCCTTGAGGAGAGAAAGAGAGAGAGGGAGAGAGCTGAATATCTGCATTTGCATTAATGAAAGAAAGTAAAAACTAGTTACAAGTAAACTATCACCATATCACTATACCCTATCACTCTCCTCCCTGAACAAAGACAACAATGTTGAGGGTAACTCAGGATTATTCACATCTTTAAAAACAAAACTATCAACTATGGCAAGCTTAGAACTACAATCAGCCGGCCGATAGCTATGCCTATTAACATGCTGAAAAAGAACCTGTTTAAAATTCATCAAGAAAGAGAGGTCCGGCCCGTCCACCATGCGATGGATTTTATTCTGACGATCCCCCAAGTGTTGCATCCATTGAATAGCAGCAATACAGTCACCTTCAAAGATAATCCCATCAAGCTCCATCACCCAGTCCTCCAAGACATTTCTGATAGCCTCAGCATCCGAAATTTCTGCATAAAGAGCATCCCAGTGTTCAATTCTTTGACTCGTAGCAACAATAAGGGAGCCTTCATAGTTACGAGCAACAATGCCAAGTTCAGCCTAATAATTCAGTTTGACAGCCGCATCAATATTGAACTTAATCAAACCTGGAGGGGGGGGGGCACCATAGTTTATGAGAAGGCAGTCCTGAAGGCTGAATAATGCTCCATTGCTCCAGAATTGGTGTGTTACAAGGTCTTGGAAAAAGCGATAATACTGTGGCAGCAATTACGCTGGGGGATTGATACGACCTTCCAAGGCGCATATCATTACGAGCACGCTAAAGCTGATAAACCACATAACAATATATGCGTCCAATGCCCGGGTTCTTATTAACACAGTCTCTAAGCTCCTTAAGAAGCTCCTCCAGGGAGTTGACACATAGAATGCCAAATCCCCATTTACCCAGAATGGAAATCACCTGTCTCAACTTATTACATTGGGTAATACAGTGATCCAATGTCTCCTCCTCATTGCAGCCCCAAGGACATAACATAGACTCAGATAATCCCCTGTAAAACATCCAGGAGTTATTCGGGATAGCCTTCTTAAACACCCTCCACCAAAAAAAAATTTCTCGAGGGTGGAGCTTCAACTTATCAAACCAAACAAACGGATATTCTCCAATGTCAATAGAAGCCCTGTATGCCATAGCAGTCTATCAGTTCTCAATACTAGCATGGGAATAAGTCATACTATATTATGGAACATCACCCCATTACCGATTGTTAGTCGTCTATACTGCCTTATATCCTTCTGCCTCAGGTGTTGCAAATTATTTTTCAATGGTCTTAGTTTTTGATGATGGACTAAACATACTTTCTTGGACTACTTGTGTGCTTCTAACTTCGGGAATTGAAGATCGATGATCATGAAGAAAGCCAAGGTTCAGAAAGAAATTTGTGAGGTTAGGGTTGAGTCTGTCTGTATTTTATTTTCACCTTTCTGAAGATACTATCTGTAAATCGGCACAGAAACTGATGCTAAGTGAACATTTCCTTCACACATCACACTTGAGATGGCTATAATTTCTTGTTTTTGCCCAATCAGGCCGGCCTATTTATTATCATCCGGGACGAATCAGCTTATAAACAGTAAAGTCTTAAATTATTTAAGGGGATTTCTTATAATTAGGACGCCAAGAACTTAAACCTATCAGCTTGGGACGATAAGGTGTAATCGGCTCAGGACGATAACGCTTCTAAACAGAAAAGGAAAATATATGCTCGCCTTTAGACTAGGTTAAGCCGTATATTAATTCTACGTTTGATTATTTAAATTATCGGCCAGAGCGAATCCCCAATATCGTTTCTGGACAAAATTAACAAATTAACTGCCTTAATATGATCAGAGAATCAAGGAGTAATATTACCAGAGTGATTGCAATAGATCATAAATCGTCTGGAAAGATCCAAATTGGCCAAGACGATACAATTCAAAATCCTAAAATTACTCCAGGATGAAAATAAAATTTCGGAAACAGAAAGGTCATAACAGGGCGATGCTCAGTGATGATTTGCTCTGATTTGAACTAATCGGACTAGAGACGATGTATGATCGGATTCTCTCTGGACGATTAAAGCCAAATTTCAATCGTCCAGGACTGTTCCAGGGCGATGCTCTGGCCTTGTCTTCTTTTGATTTAGTACTGATAAGCCCAGCGAATGTCCATATAGGGATAGAAAAACCACGGGAAAATTAAAGTACGCTATTTGCAATTTAACGACGCCTCTCTTGACCTCTTCTATTTAAGGGAGCTCTTCTTTCAACTATTTTGAGACATTTGGT
>NW_021447831.1:0-301 GCF_001605985.2 Dendrobium catenatum
CAAGAATAATCATTATGAATTTATTAAACTAAGAATAATAATCTAATATTAACTCCATAAAAATAATCAAATTTTGCATGTGCGTTATGAACTAATGATTTCGTAATTGTGATTTATAATTTAATCCATTATCATTAACCACTAATCATCGTGTCTCCGTTGAACCATCTCAAACGGATTACTCCCATTCAACGGCTCTTATAAAATTTAGGCTTCGTTTGATTCGGTTTATGCTTTCATAAAAATGAGTTTTAGAAAAGGAGGTTTAGAAAAAGCCGTTCAATAAAATGGAGTTTCAATA
>NW_021447832.1:0-212 GCF_001605985.2 Dendrobium catenatum
TCGGGTCCATCATCCATCCCCCCACCATCCGCTTTAACTGAACGATGGTGGAATTTCTATTTTAAATATAAAATTTTTCTCAAATATCCCAATCCAAGTCTTCAAATATTTCAACCCCAAATTCCAAAATATCCAATTCTCAAATTCCATACCCATTGCTGCTACTATATGACAGATTACACGTATTTTATACGTATCTGATTGACGACTAG
>NW_021447833.1:0-2981 GCF_001605985.2 Dendrobium catenatum
CAGAGAAGATCGGGTTGTTGTGAAGGGTTTGTAAATGGGGATGGCTGTAGGAAGAAGCAACAGGAGGTTGAGATTTGGTATAGGATGGATGGTCGGGAGCTTCACTGTAGGGGAAGAAGTATAGTGGAGGTGTTGGAGACATGGTTAGGGCTTGGTGGTTGGACTGGAGGAATCGGCAAGGAATTAGAAGGCTTGGGAGGTTCTATGTGCGGGAAAAATGAACGAGGAAGAAGAAAATGTTCGTGGATTTTGACAAAGGGAGGAACAGTCGAAGAAACAAATTGAGAGCCTCGAATGCACTTTTTAACGACGTAAAAAGAGTACGATTCAACGAAACTCCTACAGGAATCACGGAGAAGTGATCTAGCGGCACCGCTTGGTCATATAACGGGATTTCTGTAGAATTTTCGGGATTATGTGGATTTTCATTTGATTTTGAAGATGATTTTTTTTCTTTTTTTATTTGTTATTGAGGTCAACAAATCCCCCTAATAAATGTGGTTCGCATCTAAAGCGAATCACATTTGTTGCATGTTGACTTTAGATGTCACACTAAATGTTTCATCTTGCGGATCTCCAAGAGCTTCTTTGGATATTACGCTACCATTTTCATACATTAGATGCTTAAGAATCAATCTCGATATCTTCGTAGCTCTTTAAATGCATTGTAATCATCAATATAGTTGATATGTTTGCTCTTGGTCAAGTAGGGATCTATAAGAGTGTGATAGAAAACTTCATATATAGGTTCTTAGAGTATCACTTTGTAGAATGATGGTAGTATATAGCATTGTCACTTTCTATTCTTCTTTTGCTACCACTGCCACATTAGTTTCTATACCTTTTTATGACTGCTTATGTGTAAATATAATATTTCTGCTGTATATTGTTGATATCGTTCGAGACTTATCTGAATTTTGTAGATTCATCATCCGGTGGGACTTTGGTATCTCTTGCACTGATTATATCTTGTTCAAATTATACTTTTTGCTGATGGCACATTCAATTTACAGAGGATCTCTCATCCTTCCCTCTAACTTTATTTTAGCAAAAAAAATTAAAAATTTATTTGGGGCTCTCAGCATGCGGCACGATGTCGACTCAAATAAATATTTAAAATGCCCCTAGTATTTAGGGACATTTGTAGATGTCATCCCAGAGACTTCTTTTTCTAGATTTAGTTTGACTCCTGAGATTTTGGTTTCTTCAGCCTTGTGATTTATGCTGCAAATATTAATGAAGGGTTACTATATTTGTCTTTATTGACTTGTCAGAGGATTTGCCTACCTTTTGTCTTTTACTTCTTGCTTTGATAGACTTGATGAAGGAGCATATGCCAATGATCTAAACCCTTTTAGGTTTATATTAGGTCGGTGGCGAGAAGTCATCAGTCAAAAGTTTTGTGCATAACAAACTTATTGATGACAGAATCCTCTTAGTTCAGTCTTAGGCCTTACATGAACTTTGGGATAATTTCTTAAGACTTTTGCTTCGTGCTTTCAAGGACTTGTTGAAAAATAATTTCTTTGATCCTGCTTGGTGCTTTATGAATCTGTTGAAGGATTTGCATGTTTCAGATTCGGTTGATAGTATCAAATATGGGCAGTATCTTGATCCTTAACTACTTGAGGGAACTTTAAGCTGAATAACTTAAATTCATCAGATTAGGAGAGCTAAGATTTCGTAGATCTTCATCCTCTGGTTGCTGAAATGGGGGTTCCTTTACTACTGCCTTTCTTACGGCATGTTGAGTAGACAGAGCTGCCAACGATCCGATCATATTTGGGCTTGTTGGATCTAACTGTTTACACCCATTCAGGCTTCAGACTTTAGTTATGGGAAATGTGCTTCCCAATGCTGATTTCACTGAAGTTGGAAGATTTGGAGTTCTCCTTCGTGGTTGCAGATTTGAAGTAGACGGACATTTGGTAGTTGCTCGCGACTCCTTCCCACTGGAACTCTAATTCTCCGAACAATTAGGAGAATCTTTTGAACCACAACTACTAGAACTCATTGAGTCAAATTAGCCTTCGTTCTTCCTACAGTCCCTATTGACGGGTCGACGAAATGAGGGTTCTGCTACTACGTCCTTTCTTATGTCATTTTGAATAGACAGAGCTGCCAACGATTCGATCATATTTGGGCGTGTTGGATCCGGCCTTTTACACCCATTCGAACCTTAAACTTCAGGCTGTTGGAAAAATCCAAGCTTTTCCAGCTCAATTTATTGAAGTGTATAATCACAAAGATCTCTTTTCTAACTTTTAAAATATTGGTACACTTGAAAGAATGATGTCCCGAAAATCACTTACATATGCGTTGATAGTAGAAATTGCTGCATCCTAATTTAAGGGGATATTCGTAGTTGAGATTTTAAATATTTATTTAGAGATTTTGGCATGCAGCGCAATGTCGACCCGAATAAATATTTAAAATGCCCCTTCTTGCAATGAGCTTTTGAAATGAAATAGATTTAACCTTTCAGAGTTTTAAATATTTATTCGAGGATCTGAACACGCAGCGCGATATCGACCCGAAAAAATACTTAAAATGCCCTCAATTTTTTTTTTGAAAAAATATATTCTCGTATTACAATATAATTTCGAAACATATATCATACATATGTTAGCAGGTACATATAAAGTACACAGTAAAATTTTAAATATATGTTTATCCCTATATATTATACTTCTAACAGATATCGACCATTAATCGGCCGCATTGGCCTCTGACCATCTAAGTAGATTAACTGATAAGCTCCTCCAAGGTACACCTCAATGATGAATGAGCCTTCCCAGTTGGACACAAATTTTTAGCCAAATTTTTGTGTGAGATGATTGGCCTTCTCAGCATGAGGACTATTTCCTCCTCTTGAAATGCTCGATGACGCATTATTCGATCAAATGATTCTGTCACCCTCACCCGATAGATTTCCCAGTTTTATTGAGCTTGTAGTCTGACTTCATCAAGCGCATCAAATT
>NW_021447834.1:0-332 GCF_001605985.2 Dendrobium catenatum
GTAGGTCAAGGTTTGACCGAACCACTATAAATCTGATATGTTCTTTCCTTTATTATTTCCGCATTTAATTTCCGCACTTTTATTTCTGTGGTGATTTTGGTTTGTAATTGTGCTTTGATTATAAAAAAAAAATTTAAATACCAATTCACCTCTCTCTTAATTAGCCTTGGGCCAGTTCCTAAGGGCATAACATCCCTAACGAACTTTCAAGTGGTATCAAAGCGGGATTCATAAAATCTATTTTTTTAAAGCTTTTGAATTTTCGATCCATGGCTAATTTTTCTAATCGTAATATTGCGGAAGGTTATTCAATCACAAGACCATATTTGTTT
>NW_021447835.1:0-250 GCF_001605985.2 Dendrobium catenatum
ACTTTATGTTAAAATCTAAATTCATTTATGTGTTAAAGATAAATTGAGATAATTGGTGATCTTACCCTTTATGTGATACTTTTAAAATATTTCACCATCTACCTAAGGGAGTTAAGGAGTTAGCCTTGTTGTTTTATGTCCATCTAGATGATCCTAATCTTGCTCAGTACTAAGGTGAATATAGGCTACTTGGGTGCTAAACCACATAAAAATATATTATGTAAATTCTTAAAGTTTTGTGATGGTTTGG
>NW_021447836.1:0-209 GCF_001605985.2 Dendrobium catenatum
TGTGTGCTGGATCTTCATACAATGCTAAGACGTTAAAACATATATTTCTCTACCGTCGCGAATATTCTAGGACGCAACAATAATAAAAATATAATCTAACTTTGTACAATACATAAATTTATATTAAATTAATAAATACAATAATTAAATTCCGTACATATTCACATCTTAAAATTATTTTATAAATTTTTTAAAAATATGATAATAAT
>NW_021447837.1:0-252 GCF_001605985.2 Dendrobium catenatum
AAAGTCATCCCAAATGTAGCCTAAGTAAAAAAAAAAATTCTCAAAATTATAGAGAAGCACAATGAAGATTAGAAGAAATGTAAAAGCTGATAAAATAATCTCAGTATTAGGAGTGTCAATTCGGGTTAATGGGTCGTATTCGAGTCGAACCCGACCTGACCCGGCTATAAACGGGTTGACACTAACCCGACTTGGTTTTGTAAACGGGATAGGTTTGTCAACTCGGACCCGACCTGTGCGTGTTACCGGGTT